>NC_084580.2:600000-670000 GCF_033978685.3 Nerophis lumbriciformis
ATAACACTTGAATGTACTGTAGAGTAGTCAGTGTACAGCTTTTATAGCAGTATATAGTTACTATCTACTGAAAATGACTCAACGCTGCACCATTATTGTCAAACATGTTCAAATGCATGCATAAAATTCACCAGAGCTGTACCTCTTTTGAGTAATTTTTAGTGGATAGTGAACCTATACTGTTATACATAGTGTGCACTGACCACTCTAAGGCATTCCAGGTTTCATAGTATTGTTATTGCCACCTTAAGAAGATAAAAAAGTGTTGGTGTAATGTGAGGGGTGTACTCCTCCACCGATGATGATGTACTCACTATTGTGAAATACTGTAAGATTAAAATACCCTTAAATGTGAGGCCAGAGTGTTAGCTCTCCTTGCTGCCAGGTGTTAAATCTGGAGCCTCTTCAAAGGTAATGGTTAGGAGATGATAAGTCGGGCAGGAAAACACATCCCAGCTGCATTGTCTGAGGCCATGTCTACACTAAGTCATTTAACCCCTTAAACGAATAATTATTCAGCCTAAGCCCCGTTTCAGCCACACCAAACCAGGGTTTGAAGGTGAAGGCAAAAGAGTGAGGAGTGTCCTGACCAGATATCTAGATCCCTAGATTGATTGTTGTAAAATGTTCTTTATCACATTGTTTACGTGTCTAATAAAGATTTGATTAATTTATAATGGCTCAGGTGTGATTCACTACAATAGGGCCCCACAGCACACTGGATTCCAGTTAATTGAAGTACCACAACACTGGATATTGTTCAGATAAGTTACATTTAAGAACTTGCACACAAAGCAACACTGGAGATGACTATGACGTGTGCTTTTTCCGCGCATGCGTACTAGGTCAGACTGGGGTGAGTTTTCCTTGCCCTTATGTGGGCTTTGTACCGATGATGTCGTTGTGGCTTGTGCAGCCCTTTGAGACACTTGTGATTTAGGGCTATATAAATAAACATTGATTGATTGATTGATTGAGATCATGTTGCGCCGGCGGACGTAGGGGGGCGGGTGTCTTAAACGGTGGCATTGTTGTGTGTGGACACGGATAAGGTTAGGTGTGATTTACCCTGGATAACCTTATCCGGCTTAGTGTAAACGGGGCCTGGAAGTACACATCGCATGTTTTACTTCGGACCTTCCCATAACATTACAGAAGTGACAAACACAGAGCAGCTGCGAGTCGATTACAGGCTCAAAGGTCGCTTCATCATAAATACTTTCTTAAATGTAATGTGCTTCTCTAAATGTCTGTATAAATTGAGTAATGGTTGGTGCTGCTCACTCTGGAAGAGTAATATTCGGAGGCCATTAGCCGGACTGCGATATGCTGCCTTCATGCCGACTGATGATAAAGGAGAACGGAGGTGTAAGCACTTTTGTTATCATCGCTATTGTCACGTTCCCTGTAACCACAGTCCTTTATTACAGTGCTAATAATAGACCTAGTCCTTATCGCTTGCATCAATGTCGTGGTAGAGGGAGAAAGGAAGCCAGGTGGTCGTGCAGGACTGTTAATATAAATGCCCTTTTTTTCTTTAGATATTGAAAAAAACCAAAGAGATGAGCAGAAAGACAAATATGATTTTGGAGTCATGAAAGAGAAAACCATCTAGCCATCAACTAATTGCAATGTCTTCTTTTCTTCTATTATGGATGGATGGATGGATGAGCTACTTCCAACCGAGACTATCCAGTACGTGCCGTGCGGCTTCAAAGCAGCGCCAAAATCAGAGCGCATTCAAGTAAAGTACCAATGGTTGTCACACACACACTAGGTGTGGTGAAATTATCCTCTGCATTTGAGCCATCACCCTTGATCACCCCCTGGGAGGTGAAGGGAGCAGTGAGCAGCAGCGGTGGCCGCGCCCGGGAATCATTTTTGTGATTTAATCCCGAATTCCAACTCTTGATGCCGAGTGTCAAGCAGGGAGGTAATGGGTCCCATTTTTATATATAGTCTTTGGTATGACACTGCCGGGCTTTGAACTCACGACCTACCGATCTAAGCTATTCTTCTCTGCGGGCGGATTCTGGTTGAGCTCCCGCTATGATTCTCTGTTTCTCTACGTGTGCGGCGTTCTTCCCTTTTGGATCTTGGTGGCAGACATTGAATACACAGTCCGGCAATACCTCTCCTCTCTGAAGTGAAGTGAATAAATGATAAATGGGTTATACTTGTATAGCGCTTTTCTACCTCCAAGGTACTCAAAGCGCTTTGACAGTATTTCCACATTCACCCATTCACACACACATTCACACACTGATGGCGGGGGCTGCCATGCAAGGCGCTAACCAGCAGCCATCAGGAACAAGGGGTGAAGTGTCTTGGTCAAGGACACAACGGACGTGACTAGGATGGTAGAAGGTGGGGATTGAACCCCAGTGACCAGAAACCCTCCGATTGCTGACACGGCCACTCTACCAACTTCGCCACGCAAGTGAATTACATTTATATAGCGCTTTTTCTCAAGTGACTCAAAGCGCTTTACATAGTGAAACCCAATATCTAAGTTACATTTAAACCAGTGTGGGTGGCATTGGGAGCAGGTGGGTAAAGTGTCTTGCCCTGCAGCAGCCCTAAGATACAGCACCTCTTGTACTGCAGTGCTATCTACAACCAGGCTACAACAACACAGCACTTCCTCATTATGCACCCATCGACCGTCATGGCAAGCGAGATGCATTCATAAACCCCGGAATTATTAGTGTCAACATTACAACACAATAACATAGGGTTTTTGGCACAGTTGCTGGTTTTGCTGCGATAATTATGACAATCTGTTGTGGATTTGATTTCTTATTTTTGACTGTATTGCTTAGCTACCATTTTATTCATATTATTGCAGTATTTACCGTAAATTCCAGACTACAAACTGCGACTTTTTTCCTACGCTTTGTATCTTGCAGCTTATAAAACGTTGCAGCTAATTTATGGATTTGTCTTTGCTAACGGCCATAATTCAGCAAATAGTTAATATCAACAAATAAATGTTATCAACAGACACTGAGAGGGTGTGTTATTGTTTGTTCTATGGCGCCATCTTTTGGACGTGTTTGCTCACTGTAGGTGCTGCGGTGTGAACATCTACAGTTCTTACTTTGTTCTGTTTAGTGCTTTCAACCAGAAGTACAAGTGCTGTTCCATCTTCTAGTCGTCTGTAGCGTTTATATCCATATGGATACTTCATCCAACACTTTTTACAAGTTTTACAGTATGACTAAAACTATTCATACTTACTAAACTGTCCCATGTATCATGTCTGTAGGAGTGTTTTCATACATAATTGTAAGTGTTATCGTAATGTAATCAAGCTCGCGTCATTAGCAATAGCTAATATGCCAACACGTTTACAAGTGTCTTTGTTAGTATTAATAACTTACAATGGCATTCTGTTTGTATTGTTCCAGTTTTGTAAATTTACCATAACATCACCGTGGACTTATTGAGCTAAACAGACTCAATAAGTCAGCCAGTGGGTCCATGACGATGATGATTTGTTTGATCAGCCGTTTGACTGTCATGTTATAGGCACTGTTTGGAAACAAAGAAGGTATGTAAATAAACATTTAAAAAATATTTATGTGTAAATATGTAATTTCCCAATTTATATATATATCTTCAGCTTATAGTCAGATGCGGCTAATATATGGAAAAATATGTTCTTCTTCTAAAATGTATGGGAAATATTGTAAATTACTAATTTGTTCAACTTGAATGTCACACAATTATTTAAAAATAAACAGGCATTGTTTTTTGGTTTTTAGTTTTCTGACAAAATAATTGCATATTTTCAATTTTTTTAGGTATCAGTTTAGGGAACGGTTTTGGCACCGTTTTAGCAATGTTTCAAAAATATCACTGTGGTACTAACATCAATTAAAATGTAAACGATACACATCTCTACTGCTTGGGTGTTTTTTTTTTCTTTAAAAGTTCTCATAGGACTTTCTGGTAAAGATTGAGTTCCAGCAAACAAGAAAAAATAGTTGATGCATCAAAACTCCCAGTTTCAAAGGCGGGCTCAATCCCGCCTTCTTGCAGGTGCAGCCTTGATGGTGAGGGATGCCAGTTGGAGATTATCAGGGTGTTGATGTGCTTTTGGTCCAAACAACACACACACAACTTGATGACAGATTGCTGCAGATGCATGCATGAAGGAAGCAATCACTGTTGTAGCTTCTTCAAGCTTTAGCTGACATTTTGTCAAGGATGATTGGCTATATGTGAAGTTAGCCTATTTGTAGTGCATTGGTTTTAAGATATCTTATTTGCATTATATAATTTCACAATGTATGCCTCAGTTTCCATTATGTCTTTTAACAACTGAATGAATGTCTTATTTCATTGGGTTATTCCGCTACTTTGATCACCTGCATGAGCTGTTTCACCGTCTGTACTTCTTCACTGTCAGACACACACACACACACACACACACACACACACACACACACACACACACACACACACACACACACACACACACACACACACACACACACACACACAGACAGATGTCTTCCTGACACTTTTAACATGGAAGCTTGCAAACTCACACTGGCCTTCCCAGATCCACAAGTTCACACAGCTCTTTTGGTCATATATTCTCTTTGCAGGGTGACTTACCATCTGTTTGGATGCACTGTGTGTCTTTTTTTTTGTATACTGTATGGCAAAAATCTGCAAACAAAATCCATCCATCCATCCATTTTCTACCGCTTGTCCCTTTCGGGGTCGCGGGGGGTGCTGGAGCCTATATCAGCTGCAATCACTTCCTGTAATACATTAGTGTGAGTGAAAAATAATGATCGTGGATAACATAATTGATTTTTTAACAATATTTGAATATTTATTAAATATTATATTGTTTAGCTATTAGATTGCTAAATAATATTTGTATTTGTCAAAACGATAGTGTGTTATTCTTAAATTAAAGTCAGGTGACATGTGATGTAAAATGAACACCATTTTCTACCGCTTGTCCCACATTATTCCTTAATGTCACACATTTTACTGTGATGTCACTATATACATTTGACAAATAAACATGGTGTGTGCAAAATACGACAAACACATACCCCAGCACTTTACACTCGTATTGCAAATTGTATTTTTTTATAATCCAAAGAAACAAACTTGGAAAAAAATTGTACACATTGCGGACATACTAGCAGCAATTTTATTACCACAAACGGTCACCAACAAATTATTAATTCCCTTTACATGCACCATAATAGTAATTTTCCATCAGCAAAAAGGAGTCAGAAAACTACCTTTTTTGTGTCTGGAATCTTGTCAAAAAAGTTTACTTGTCTGCTATAAAGAAATGGTAGCGCTAAACTTCAAGGAGGAGAGCTTGTCAAAAGTGACAGTCATTGTTTCATGATTTGTCCTTTTTAAAAAAAAATGCACCACAACCCTGAACATAGGAGGTGGGTCATGGATCTGGGGAGCTTGCCGGGGAGGGGGCGACAATGCCACTGTTCTGTCGTAATCAGACTCAATCTGCTCTCAGGGATGGATGACACACACTTGTGTACATAAACAGTGCATCGTCCTAATTGTTTTCTGCCTCGTGCTCATTTAGCTACATTGTTTCATTTAAAAGTGGGTTTGTTTACTATAAAAATGTATCTTTAATTGTTGAAAAGAGATCCAGTGGTGACTGGTTTGTTGTTTTGGTAATGGCTAAACTAGCATGTTGAGAGTGTGTACATAAGCTGAGCAGATGTGCAGAGGGTTGAAACAGCGCTTGTCTAGTCTGCTGACAAGGTGTATTTTGCTAATTAATAGGGCTGCAACTAACAACTATTTTGATAGTCAATTAGTCGTCAACTATGGTACCGATTACCGTATTTTTCGGAGTATAAGTCGCACCGGAGTATAAGTCGCACCTGCCGAAAATGCATAATAAAGAAGGAAAAAAACATATATATATCGCACTGGAGCCCGGCCAAACTATGAAAAAAACTGCGACTTATAGTCCGAAAAATACGGTAATCATTTAATTGGATTATGAAGGTACACCTATTCAGTGGCTCTAATTTGACCATCGGCCTTTAGATTCATCTTGAGATATTTTTAGGCATGTGCTACTTAACAATAAAGATGAGTACTTCATGCAGAAATATTTCTTCATAATGTAACTATGCTGCTAACGAGACTGTTACAAAAAAATAACTATTAAACGTTTGTCCATTTAAAAGCAAAGGCAAGAGAAGTGCTGATAAAAACGAAAAACATTTTTTACGGGAAAAAAAAGAAAAACACAACTAATGATGTCACCTACTTTTATCACTAAATGAATCCATTGGCAACACATATTCTAATAATTACACAAGTTGTTCACAAGGTATCATTTTCCATGGGAAGAATAAGGTGCATTGCACGCATACAGGGTCAGATGACTGTATTTGTTTCAAATTTGAATGTGTATAGATTGTATAGTAATATAGATTTACTATCCCCTGCAAATAATACAACACATTCATTATTGCCAAGAAAATGAGTACCAAGAGAGTGTGTTGTCGACAGTTAAGTATGGCAGTGGTAGCGTCGTGGTGTAGGTCATGGGTGCCTGTTGCCAGCACTGGGGAGCTGTGGTTCATTGCGGGGAAACATGAATTACCGTATTTTTCGGACTATAAGTCGCAGTTTTTTTCATAGTTTGGCCAGGGGTGCGACTTATACTCAGGAGCGACTTATGTGTGAAATGATTAACACATGACTGTAAAATATCAAATAATATTATTTATCTCATTCACGTAAGAGACTAGACGTATAAGATTTCATGGGATTTAGCGATTAGGAGTGACAGATTGTTTGGTAAACGTATAGCATGTTCTATATGTTATAGTTATTTGAATGACTCTTACCATAATATGTTACGTTAACATACCAGGCACGTTCTCAGTTGGTTATTTAGGCGTCATATAACGTACACTTATTCAGCCTGTTGTTCACTATTCTTTATTTATTTTAAATTGCCTTTCAAATGTCTATTCTTGGTGTTGGGTTTTATCAAATACATTTCCCCCAAAAATGCAACTTATACTCCAGTGCGACTTATATATGTTTTTTCCTTCTTTATTGTGCATTTTCGGCCGGTGCGACTTATACTCCGAAAAATACGGTAATGTACATTCAGAAGCTGATAATGCATAGCATAGCAGTTGCAAAGCTTTAGGCCCTGTTTTTTACACTAAGCCGGATAAGGTTATCCAGGGTAAATCACACCTAACCTTATCCGTGTCCACACACAACAATGCCACCGTTTAAGACCCCCGCCCCCCTCCGTCCGCCAGCGCAATGCGACCTAGTACGCATGCGCGGAAAATACACACGTCATAGTCACCTCCAGTGTTGCTTAGTGTGCAAGTTCTTAAATTAAATTTAACTTATCTGAACAATATCCAGTGTTGTGGTATTTCAATTAACTGGAATCCAATGTGCTGTGGGGCCCTATTGTAGTGAATCACACCTGAGCCATTATAAATTAATCAAATATTTATTAGACACGTAAACAATGTGATAAAGAACATTTTACATCAATCAATCTGGGGATCTAGATATCTGGTCAGTACATTCCTCACTCTTTTGCCTTCACCTTCATTGTCCATTAGTTTTTGGTGACTTTCTATACTCTGGACCTAGACGTTGAGTCTGCGACATACATGGCGGACAATAACTGATACAGTCTGCTTTGCCAGTCCAAATGCATTAGCCGTTTTCCTCGACGGCCAGGTAATACTAAGCACACGCTACCTTTTTTATCACATCCACGGGAGCTCGCATTCTTATTGTCTCTCCTTCGACAAATGGACAAAGTTTTTTGCTAAGTAGAAACACAGCTGACCCAGCCGGACATTCGAAAGTTCCCTTGCCGTCTGAGAAGTGTTGTATCCGAAATAACTACAATCGTTTTCTCTTAGGGTATTCATGTGTGATTTCCACAAGCGTGTACATGTACAAGAAGGAGAAACACGGGCATGTCTGGATGACTCGCCTTCTTTCTGGCGTCACTTCCTCTCCGAACTCAGTTTGTAAATGATCAATGAGTCCATACAAAGCTAAGTGCCGGAGATTCAAGAATTACACGGCTGACTTACCCGTGTAAAAATTTGTCCAAGGAGAGGAACCTTAAACGCTGGTTTAGTGTGGCTGAAATGGGGCTTAGGCTAAGTAATTATTCGTTTAAGGGGTTAAACGACTTAGTGTAGACATGGTTGCATAAGTGTCTTTGCATGAAGAGTGACCCAGCTTCTGAAGAGAGCCATTGAATCAGCTGTCCCCCGAGTTGCTGAAATTGCGCTGCCCTTACCTCCTCTCCTTTCCTTGGGCTATGCCATTTCAACCAGCCAAATGTGCCAGCCTCATCAAGGTGCTGAGGCTTGCCCTTTTCAATAATTCATCGCCAGATTTGCAGGGTGGAGTACCGAGTTTTTGTCTGTAGCAGCTTCCCTTTTACAAAGGCTTGCTTCTTCTAATTGGAGTGACACACAGGTCCCTATTGGTAAAGCCTAAATGTTATTAGCAAAGAAGCCAAATGCCACATACTGTTTGAGGTTCAGTCATTGATTGGAAATGGCAGCGGAAAATGTGCCTCAGCTGACATACAGTAGATGAAGGGTTTCAACAGGCACACATTAAAAACATGAGGTTCATTCATACACGTGTGAGCATTTATTTTCTTGAATCTACCGTCCACACAGCCAAATGAATTCAGGCAGCTTGAGCCCTGTGCTGCCATCTGCATCCCCAGCTCTGCATAAAGTGAGACTGTAATAGCCATGGTGTTTATTCTCCTGCACAAATGCTCACACTTGTAGAGACACAAGTGCATGATGCACAAAGGTACAAACATGCAAATATACTCACACCGCCACACAGTGATTTAATTTTAAATTCTAATTTCTGTGTTGTTTTAAATTATTTATGAAGTCATGTTGATGAAGTCACACTGACCTTCCTTTAATGATGCTCCACATGCACACATGTGGTCTTGTGTTGTAAAACTACAACATGCTACTTCCAAATTGCCCCCAAGTGTGACTTAACGCTGCCTTGACTCCTTGAAGGTTGCATTCATTTTCAGTTTGAATAGTTGTTGTTTATAAGCACTAAAGTTGAGATTTCAGCAGACAACTAAGCTATTGCTTTAGCTGATTTTGTATTGTGCATCTGACATGAATAAGGACTGTTGAATATTCTGAGAGGCAATTCATCATTTTAGCGTTCTTGCATCCAATGCAATGCAATGTTCAAATGAGAGCCACTGGCAGAGATTAGGTCTTCCAGCGTGACATTCATCATAGATGTTTTTTATTCTCCTACACAAACACTTTGTGTTCTTCCCCGTTTTGGAAATAGTACGCATGGTACAATGGCGGAAGATGACGGCTTGTCAAATTGGAAGGAACGCGACGGTGGTGGGTGTAGAGAAATAATCCTTATTGTTCTGAGGTAGAAGCACCAGATCCCACTTGTTCTTGGAGGCGTCGCTTGCCTTCATGTTTCTAAGGCTTTAGGCTCTGTAAAATGCTGTAATTGTCTAAATTATGACCTACTTGACTTAAAAGTCTTCTCCGAGTATGTAGAGACATGGATCCTTGCAGGTGATTGTATCCTTTAGGGTGAGATTTTTTTGCTTTGAAAGAAGAATTTGAGAAACTACCACCAAGGACCATACTTGCCAACTTTGTGATCTCCGAATTCGGGAGATTGGGGGGGGGGGTTAAGGTGTGTGTGTGTGTGTGTGTGTGGGGGGGGTGTATATTGTAGCCTGGAAGAGTTAGGGCTGCAGGGGATTCTGGGTATTTGTTGTGTTGTGTTTATGTTGTGTTACGGTGCGGATGTTCTCCCGAAATGTGTTTGTCATTCTTGTTTGGTGTGTGTTCACAGTGTGGCGCATATTTGTAACAGTGTTAAAATTGTTTATATGGCCACCCTCAGTGTGACCTGTATGGCTGTTGATCAAGTATGTCTTGCAGTCACTTGCGTGTGTCTGCGGAAGCCGCATACAACATGTGACAAGGCCGACACACTGTTTGTATGGTGAAAAATTGGACGCGACGACAGGTTGTAGAGGACGCTAAAGGCAGTGCCATCACGGTACGCCCTTAATATTGTTGTCCGGGTGAAAATCGGGAGAAATTCGGGAGAATGGTTGCCCCGGGAGATTTTCGGGAGGGGCACTGAAATTTGGGAGTCTCCCGGAAAAATCGGGAGGGTTGGCAAGTATGCCAAGGACTGTTTTCACTGCTGGACTCTAGAAAAAGGTTCCGCAGCCTCCGTAGCAGACCCTCCAGATTCTGTAACAGCTTCTTCCCTCAGGCAATAAGACTCTTGAACGCACCATAATAATCCCCTCAATTCCCCCTAAAAACGGATTAACTCGCTGGAATATAAAGAAAATATAACATACATCCATAAACATGGATGCATATGCGAAAGTACAACATATTTATCTGTACAGTAATCTATTTATTTATATCTGCACCTTATTGCTCTTTTATCCTGCACTACAACGAGCTAATGCAACAACATTTCGTTCTTATCTGTACTGTAAAGTTCAAATTTGAATGACAATAAAAGGAAGTCTCTAAGTCTAAGAATTTGAGAAACTAACAGTCAAGGTACAGTAAATGTCACATGCTTCAACCATGTAACTTTTTACACTGAAATGACTTTTGAGGAATTGCTTTTGTTTATTTTGAACATGTCACGAGGGAGGTGCTGGACATTGAGTCCGAGTGGACGATGTTCCGTACCTCTGTTGTCGAGGCGGCCGATTGGAGCTGTGGCCGCAAGGTAGTTGGTGCCTGTCGTGGCGGTAATCCTAGAACCCGTTGGTGGACGCCGACGGTGAGGGATGCCGTCAGGCTGAAGAAGGAGTCCTATCGGGTTCTTTTGGCTCATGGGACTCCTGAGGTAGCAGACAGGTACCGACAGGCCAAGCGGTGTGCGGCTTCAGCGGTCGCGGAGGCAAAAACTCGGACATGGGAGGAGTTCGGGGAGGCCATGGAAAAAGACTTCCGGACGGCTTCGAAGCAATTCTGGACCACCATCCGCCGCCTCAGGAAGGGGAAGCAGTGCAGTGTCAACACCGTGTATGGTGGGGATGGTGCTCTGCTGACCTCGACTGCGGATGTTGTGGATCGGTGGAGGGAATACTTCGAAGACCTCCTCAATCCTACCAGCACGTCTTCCTATGAGGAAGCAGGGCCTGGGGAATCTGTGGTGGGCTCTCCTATTTCTGGGGCTGAGGTTGCCGAGGTAGTTAAAAAGCTCCTCGGTGGCAAGGCCCCGGGGGTGGATGAGATCCGCCCGGAGTTCCTTAAGGCTCTGGATGTTGTGGGGCTGTCTTGGTTGACAAGACTCTGCAACATCGCGTGGACATCGGGGGCGGTACCTCTGGATTGGCAGACCGGGGTGGTGGTTCCTCTCTTTAAGAAGGGGAACCGGAGGGTGTGTTCCAACTATCGTGGGATCACACTCCTCAGCCTTCCCGGTAAGGTCTATTCAGGTGTACTGGAGAGGAGGCTACGCCGGATAGTCGAACCTCGGATTCAGGAGGAACAGTGTGGTTTTCGTCCTGGTCGTGGAACTGTGGACCAGCTCTATACTCTCGGCAGGGTCCTTGAGGGTGCATGGGAGTTTGCCCAACCAGTCTACATGTGCTTTGTGGACTTGGAGAAGGCATTCGACCGTGTACCCCGGGAAGTCCTGTGGGGAGTGCTCAGATAGTATGGGGTAACGGACTGTCTTATTGTGGCAGTTCGCTCCCTGTATAATCAGTGCCAGAGCTTGGTCCGCATTGCCGGCAGTAAGTCGGACACGTTTCCAGTGAGGGTTGGACTCCGCCAAGGCTGCCCTTTGTCACCGATTCTGTTCATAACCTTTATGGACAGAATTTCTAGGCGCAGTCAGTGCGTTGAGGGGATCTGGTTTGGTGGCTGCAGGATTAGGTCTCTGCTATTTGCAGATGATGTGGTCCTGATGGCTTCCTCTGGCCAAGATCTTCAGCTCTCGCTGGATCGGTTCGCAGCCGAGTGTGAAGCGACTGGGATGGGAATCAGCACCTCCAAGTCCGAGTCCATGGTTCTCTCCCGGAAAAGGGTGGAGTGCCATCTCCGGGTTGGGGAGGAGATCTTGCCCCAAGTGGAGGAGTTCAAGTACCTCGGAGTCTTGTTCACGAGTGGGGGAAGAGTGGATCGTGAGATCGACAGGCGGATCGGTGCGGCGTCTTCAGTAATGCGGACGCTGTATCGATCCGTTGTGGTGAAGAAGGAGCTGAGCCGGAAGGCAAAGCTCTCGATTTACCGGTCGATCTACGTTCCCATCCTCACCTATGGTCATGAGCTTTGGGTCATGACCGAAAGGACAAGATCACGGGTACAAGCGGCCGAAATGAGTTTCCTCCGCCGAGTGGCGGGGCTCTCCCTTAGAGATAGGGTGAGAAGCTCTGTCATTCGGGGGGAGCTCAAAGTAAAGCCGCTGCTCCTCCACATCGAGAGGAGCCAGATGAGGTGGTTCGGGCATCTGGTCAGGATGCCACCCGAACGCCTCCCTAGGAAGGTGTTTCGGGCACGTCCGACCGGTAGGAGGCCACGGGGAAGACCCAGGACACGCTGGGAAGACTATCTCTCCCGGCTGGCCTGGGAACGCCTCGGGATCCCCCGGGAGGAGCTGGACGAGGTGGCTGGGGAGAGGGAAGTCTGGGCTTCCCTGCTTAAGCTGCTGCCCCCGCGACCCGACCTCGGATAAGCGGAAGAAGATGGATGGATGGATGGATGGATGGCTTTTGTTTATTTACATCTGTCCATCCATACATTTTCTACCACCTGTGCCTCTCGGGGTCACGGAGGCTGGAGCCTATCCCAGCTGCACTCTGGTGGAAGGCAGGGTACACCCTGGACAAGTCACCTATAATGCCAAAAGGACATGACCTTAATTGGAAGCGGGATAGTTGGAGAGACTCTGTATGAGAAAGTGAAAATAAAAACTCTCTTTGACTACATCGCCATTTATTAGTTGTATTGCACAACACAGAAGCAACAGAACCAATGTTGTAATTGCAAGTGAAGCGCAAACTACATTGATGCTACTGATGCTTAATTGTAAACAACAGCAACAGTAGTGCAGCCCCGATTTTAGAGTGCATGCAGAGGTAGATGAAGCAGCTGGATACTGTCCACTCATGATACTTTGAATGCAGCTACTGCCATCTCGTGCAGATAATAAAAAACTATATCAGGCTGTTGCCTACAGCCACTGCAGTTAGTGTCAGTGTTTTCTTACTCTGCAATAATTATTGACTCTGGCGGTCATTTGCTTTTGTAGACCACGCACCTGGCAACATAGGGGCAGAGATAACAACAAAAATAGGTGTTGACTGGAGCATTTCCGATTCAACTTTACTAATGTCCAATTTCCAATCCCCCTTTTTTTTTTAATTCTGCACAGCTTAGCTTGTACCCATTTTCTACTTTGCGATCTAGGGCTGCACGATTTTTAGAAAAAACCTTTCTCTCCAAAATTGCGATTGCGATTAAATTTTAGATTTCTATATTTTATAAATAAAAATGCATAAAACTGCGGCAATAACAAGTGAAGTAAGACATGTTACTTTTGAACATATTCATGCAATAATTATTTAAAAAAAAAATTTGGTGTCATGCAGACAGACTCAGAGCTTTTGTTTACATCATGGTTTTAAACTGAAAAAATAACCGATAAAAACTATACAGTGTCTATAATGTAATGTAATCAGAATATAAAATAATAATACAAGTAACCATTTAAAAGGATATAAACTTTTATTTATCATTACTGTATATTTTTTTAATAATTGTACTGTAATTGGAAGGTAAATAACTTTATCCTAAATAAATACCGGTAAACAAAACATAAAATATAATTATTTCTGTAGGCAAAAGTTTAAATATAGAACATCTTAAAGTGCATTTTTTTCCCCAGTTGGAAAAACGAGATTGGACGTTGTCTTTTTGTTTATTGACATTACGTGACTACGGCATTCTCACTTATTTGTCTGTGTTGCTGGGACCATATTGACTTCCGATTTGAAGCTAAAATATTACCACAACGGGACATTTGGCGTAATAATCATTTTCTTTACATCCTAATTTTTGTGACCGGTACCTTGTGGCACTTCTCACTAGTGAGTTGCGAGTAGGGAGGTTGTTTCTTGTGTGTATAAATCTGACATCCCACTCTCAGCCCACCAAGACAAAGATTGTGAATGAGTGAAAAGAGTGGTCACTGTGTTCAGTTAATTGCTTGTATCCCGTCATGTGGCTTCTTCCCAAAAGTGGAAAAAAGCGGTAGTCAACAAAGCCAAGATGGCTGTTGTACAGCAAGTAGCGCTGAAACTCTCTAAGTACGCAAGAGGCCTAGATCTTCCTACAAAAAGCAGATATGATCAAAAACTGAAACTATACAATGGAATAAATCCTTATACTTTATCAAAAAAAGATTTGTCGAGAGATATCAAAGATTATCCATCGGTGGAGTTCCCGGACATATCGAACCATCATTCTACACAATAAAACAGATAACAACTTGGAAAAGCATGGAGGTCTACAACTTCTTTGTGTGTGGCTGGGTCAAGGATATTAGTATAAAGACTTTCCCGATAAATATGCATTGTTTTTGCTCGGGTAAGGTTGCATTTCATTATTTAACTTCCTGTCTACAGCCATGTTTTGTTGCCTTGTAGTAGTTACACGTGCCGTTTACGAATTCGCATGTTTTCCCCCATGTTTATCAAAATATAGCTATGGATCTTATTAACATTGTGTATGTGCTAAAAGCTTAATTTATGATGGCTGCCTTTGGTAAAAGCCTAACTCTTTTAGGTTTTGCTCACATTTGCTTTCTTTTATTTAGACTCACCAAGTTGGTGATTTACAAAACACCATCCATCCATCCATCTTCTTCCGCTTATCCGAGGTCGGGTCGCGGGGGCAGCAGCCTAAGCAGGGAAGCCCAGACTTCCCTCTCCCCAGCCACTTCGTCCAGCTCCTCCCGGGGGATCCCGAGGCGTTCCCAGGCCAGCCGGGAGACATAGTCTTCCCAACGTGTCCTGGGTCTTCCCCGTGGCCTCCTACCGGTCGGACATGCCCTAAACACCTCCTTAGGGAGGCGCTCAGGTGGCATCCTGACCAGATGCCCGAACCACCTCATCTGGCTCCTCTCGATGCGGAGGAGCAGCGGCTTTACTTTGAGCTCCTCCCGGATGACAGAGCTTCTCACCCTATCTCTAAGGGAGAGCCCCGCCACCCGGCGGAGGAAACTCATTTGGGCCGCTTGTACCCGTGATCTTGTCCTTTCGGTCATAACCCAAAGCTCATGACCATAGGTGAGGATGGGAACGTAGATCGACCGGTAAATTGAGAGCTTTGCCTTCCGGCTCAGCTCCTTCTTCACCACAACGGATCGATACAGCGTCCGCATTACTGAAGACGCCGCACCGATCCGCCTGTCGATCTCACGATCCACTCTTCCCTCACTCGTGAGCAAGACTCCGAGGTACTTGAACTCCTCCACTTGGGGCAAGATCTCCTCCCCAACCCGGAGATGGCACTCCACCCTTTTCCGGGCGAGAACCATGGACTCGGACTTGGAGGTGCTGATTCTCATCCCAGTCGCTTCACACTCAGCTGCGAACCGATCCAGTGAGAGCTGAAGATCCTGGCCAGATGAAGCCATCAGGACCAAATCATCTGCAAAAAGCAGAGACCTAATCCTGCAGCCACCAAACCGGATCCCCTCAACGCCTTGACTGCGCCTAGAAATTCTGTCCATAAAAGTTATGAACAGAATCGGTGACAAAGGGCAGCCTTGGCGGAGTCCAACCCTCACCGGAAACGTGTCCGACTTACTGCCGGCAATGCGAACCAAGCTCTGACACTGATCATACAGGGAGCGGACCGCCACAATCAGACAGTCCGAAACCCCATACTCTCTGAGCACTCCCCACAGGACTTCCCGAGGGACACGGTCGAATGCCTTCTCCAAGTCCACAAAGCACATGTAGACTGGTTGGGCAAACTCCCATGCACCCTCAAGGACCCTGCCGAGAGTATAGAGCTGGTCCACAGTTCCACGACCAGGACGAAAACCACACTGTTCCTCCTGAATCCGAGGTTCGACTATCCGGCGTAGCCTCCTCTCCAGTACACCTGAATAGACCTTACCGGGAAGGCTGAGGAGTGTGATCCCACGATAGTTAGAACACACCCTCCGGTTCCCCTTTTTAAAGAGAGGAACCACCACCCCGGTCTGCCAATCCAGAGGTACTGCCCCCGATGTCCACGCGATGCTGCAGAGTCTTGTCAACCAAGACAGCCCTACAGCATCCAGAGCCTTAAGGAACTCCGGGCGGATCTCATCCACCCCCGGGGCCTTGCCACCGAGGAGCTTTTTAACTACCTCAGCAACCTCAGCCCCAGAAATAGGAGAGCCCACCACAGATTCCTCAGGCACTGCTTCCTCATAGGAAGACGTGTTGGTGGGATTGAGGAGGTCTTCGAAGTATTCCCTCCACCGATCCACAACTTCCGCAGTCGAGGTCAGCAGAACACCATCCGCACCATACACGGTGTTGGTAGTGCACTGCTTCCCCTTCCTGAGGCGGTGGATGGTGGTCCAGAAACACCCTTAGGAAAAATTTGTTTTAAGAAATACAAATAATATCAAGATAATCTTTCAATTGGAAATACTAAACGTTAAAATTGTAACAAACAAACCTTTAACCAAGTGATCACTGCAAACTTGTGCATTCTTCGACTCTGCTCGCTTAAGCTGAAGTGCGTGCCACTTTTCTCGTCGTCATTTCGTAAAATCTTGCACTCTTGATTACCTCTCGAGGAACTCTGAAAAAAACGTTTGTCCTTTTTCTCGATTGGAACGGTTTGTACAACCGAAAAGTTAGCAAGCATAGGGCATTTTTCTTCGAGAAAGCCTAAATGGCTCCTAGTACCCATTGAGAACAGAGGCTAGCTTGACTACCCCGCATATTTAAAGAGCCAGATGTGAGCCGGACGTGACGTCATGTAAATTCAAGCAATTCTACTGTTAAATAAACACACTCAGGTGCTGAGAGCGATGCAGGGAGTGAAACGTCTTTCTCCCTGTTTGAAGCAAGAGATGAACAAATGCGAGACTCAACAGTTCTGATTGACAAACATGTCTGTCACTCAAATGCCAATGACGGTTGAGAGAAAAAACACAAACACAACAAAAAAAATCTGCCTTTTGCGGTTATGTAATCGCACTAATTAAAACCTTAATGTCAATTTGATGTCAATTAATTGTGCAGCCATACTTGGTTTCCTAAAGGATTTGTGAATTTACCCATATCTGTGTGTGTTTGTTGACTGATGTACAATATACTGGTGGTCCAGAAATCTAACCTTCACATCAACAGAGCCTGAAGAAGACAGCCGACATGTCTTTGTGTGTTGTGTCTCCTTTGTCTCTCTCGCTTTCTCTTTCTCTCTCAGGGTGTCTGGCCTGTATTTTCCTTGTGTCGTATGTTGTCTGACTCATTGTACATTCTAGATTTTAAACTGCCCTAAAGTGACAAGGGCAATCTCAATTTTGTCACAGTGCGTAAAAAATAAAACACGCTTCACATGCTACACTTTATGTACTCCCTTCTACACTAAGGTTATCCTAAATCCCACCGAACCTTATCCTTGTCCACACACACACACACACACAATGGTCGTTTAAGACCCCCTCCCCCCACCGTCCGCCAGCGAATGCGACCTAATACGCATGCGTGGAAAATGCGCATGTCATAGTCACCTCCAGTGTTTTGTTTTGTGTGCAAGTTCTTAAGTTTAACTTATCTGAACAATATCCAGCGTTGTGGTATTTCAATTAACTGGAATCCGGTGTGCCGTGGGGCCCTATTGTAGTGAATCACACCTGAGCCATCATAAATTAATCAAATCTTTAATGGACATGTGAAAGTAAACAATGTGATAAAGAACATTTTACATCAATCAATCTAGGGATCTAGATATCTGGTCAGGACACTCCTTACTCTTTTGCTTTAACTTCATTGTCCATTCGTTTTTGGTGACTTTATACACTCTGGACCGAGACGTTGAGTCCTCGACATACATGGCGGACAATAACTGATACGGTCTGCTTTGCCAGTCCAAAAGCATTTGCCGTTTTCAGTGGTCTTCCATGGACGGCCAGGTAATACAAAGCGCACGCTATCTTTTGTTATCACATCCACGGGAGCTTGCATTCTCGTTGTCTCTCCTTCGACAAATGGACAAAGTTTTTCAGTAAGTAGAATCACAGCTAACCTGCACATTCGAAAGTTCCCTTGCCGTCTGAGAAGTGTTGTATCCGAAATAGCTGCAATCGCTTTCTCTTAAGGTATTCATGTGTGATTCCCACAAGCGTCTGTACAGACAGAAAAAGGAGAAACACGGGCATGTCTGGATGACTCGCCTCCATATTTCCAGTGGTTAGCTCCGATTTACAGTATCGCTTTAATATGAAGCTGCCTGTGGCGCGTTCTTTCTGACGTCACTTCCTGTGTGGGGTGCGGTCTTTCTGGCGTCACTTCCTCTCCGAACTCAGTTTGTAAACGATCACTGAGTCCATAACTCATAAGTCATAACTGAGTCTCCTAACCCTAAGTGCCAGAGATTCAAGAAATAGACGGCGCACTTACCCGTGTAAAAAAATTATCCAAGGAGGGGAACCTTAAACGATGATTTAGTGTGGCCGAAACTAGGCTTAGGCTAAATAATTATTAGTTTAATGAGTTCCATCCATCCATCCATTTTCTACCGCTTATTCCCTTCGGGGTCGCGGGGGGCGCGGGAGCCTATCTCAGCTACAATTGGGTAGAAGGCGAGGTACACCCTGGACAAGTCGCCACCTCATCGCAGGGCCAACACAGATTATCCAGTTTAATGTAGACAGGGTCTTAGAAACACTCAGTACCAGTGAGACATTCAGCATGAGTGGCCATTCTACAAATTGGAAGTGGAAATGGTAATGTTTTTTGTTTATTTTGAACATGCTTAACAAAGTTACACTGAAGTACTTCACGTTTACAGTGGGGGTGCAATTATTATTTGTCATTGTCGTCAAAAATCGTCAATAAAAATTGTCGCCGACAAATTCCTTTGTTTATAATAGACTTTGATGTAATCGCATTGGTTTTTCTGGTCGTAAAAAAACAGCCATGAGTTAGCGCAACATGAAGAGAACATTGGCTGTGGCCACTGGCAACAACACCAAGTGTAAAAAGATTAAAATTATGGGAACATTCCACCCTAAATACATAAAACTGAACCTTGCTTTTCATAGCAGCATGTGTGTTATGCAGGAGCATTTAAATCTAAGGCTTGTCGGACATCTGAAAGATGCGGTCTGCGACTCTTCTTGCTGAAATAGTCAGCTGATTAGTTAGTTAACTAACAACAGAGAGATGGAGTTGTGTAAAATATAGATTGAACTAATTTTTTTTGCTAAAGTCCGCCAGCTAAACTTTGTCTATATACTGTACCTGTGTGCAGTTTTCTAAACAGATCATCATCATCATCACAAAATAATTGTTTCTTTTTGAGGAAGCTAGGTAGCTTTGGTGTTGTTGTGTTGTTTCTTTTTATTGCTGCTATTTTGAACGTCCTTTCTTTATGTACAAATTAGGGATGTCCGATAATATCGGACTGCCGATATTATTGGCCGATAAATGCTTTAAAATATAATATCGGAAATTATTGGTATCTGTTTCAAAATTATCGGTATCGGTTTCAAAAAGTAAAATTCATGACTTTTTAAAACGCTGCTGTGTACACGGTCGTAGGAGGAAGTACAGAGCGCCAATAAACCTTAAATGCACTTCCCAGTCACATAATATCTATGTCTTTTCACACACACAAGTAAATGCAAGCATACTTGGTCAACAGCCATACAGGTCACACTGAGCGTGGCTGTATAAACAACTTTAACACTGTTACAAATATGCGCCACACTGTGAACCCACACCAAACAAGAATGACAAACACATTTCGGGAGAATATCCGCACCGTAACACAACAGAACAAATACCCAGAACCCCTTGCAGCACTAACTCTTCCGGGACGCTACAATATACACCCCCCGCTACCCTGTACCCCCCACCCCTACATCACCCCCCCCCCCCCCTAACCCCGCCCACCTCAACCTCCTCATGCTCTCTCAGGGAGAGCATGTCCCAAATTCCAAGCTGTTGTTTTGAGGCATGTTAAAAAAAATAATGCACTTTGTGACTTCAATGATAAATATGGCAGTGCCATGTTGGCATTTTTTTCCATAACTTGAGTTGATTAATTTTGGAAAACCTTGTTACATTGTTTAATGCATCCAGCGGGGCATCAGCATAATAATGTGTTACTTCCACGACTGTATATATCGGTATCGGTTGATATCGGAATCTGTAATTAAGAGTTGGACAATTTCGGAATATCGTATATCGTCAAAAAAGCCATTATCGGACATCTCTAGTACAAATTGATCATTTGTTTTTATTGTCACTTTGACGGGCTTTGCTTTAAAGTGGACAAACGTTTAATGGAGTTATTATTTTTGTAACAGCCTAATAATCAGCACAGTTGAAGCGTGGATTAATATTTCTGAATAAAGTAGTCATCCTTATTGTTAAATAGCACTTGCCTAAAAATATCTCAAGCTGAATTTAAAAGTGGATGGCTAAATTACAGCCGATGAATTGGTGTACACTTTGTAATCAGATTAGTCGATTAATCGTTAAGATAGTTAATAACTTGTCGACTATCATTAAAGTTGTTGCAACCCTAGTTTATGTTTCAGTATGTCTGAAAAAGAGTTGGAAGAAGCAAAGCTTATTTGTGTGTAGTTCTTTGTCTAAATATATTGCCATTTGTACAGTAAGTTACATCAGGTCTCAATGCACTGACTGTAACTGACATTTTTCAGAAAGTATTCTGCAGTTATGTTTGTTAGCACTATTTATATTTTGCCAAAATGACAAAACTCTAAATTGAGGACTATATCCCAGAGTGTGTGCTGGTGTTTGAAACTGTAGGCTTGGACATGCATGTCGGCCTCGATGTGACTGCCGCAGGCCTGATAGCAGAAAGTGGGGTTTACGCGTCTCCTCAGACCTGGGCCATAGACCTGGGAAGTCTTGATAAGACACCCAGGCTCTGAAGCCACTAAAAAGACACGTGGAGAGCGGAACAAAGACTAGAGAGGAGGAAGGTGGTGAATGAGTAGGTTAAAAATAAAACTCATCTGCCCGCTGGGCGTTGCTGCAAACCAGGCGCTTTTTTTTTTTCTTTCTCTGCCATTACATTTAAAATCCAGACAATCCCTTTAGCCACAGCTGAGATGGGGGAAGCCCTCAAAGGGAAGACAATTAAGTATATGCATAAGCAGGTTTGAAGGTTTAATCTTTGTCCGTGGGTTTGAAACTCTTTAAAATAAATCTTGTCTGAAGGCATGTTGCAGTCTTGCCATTAGCTGTTTTGCTGACTTTAAAAACTCATATCAAAATATTTAATATATTTTGCTCCATGAACGTATCGCACTAGTTATCGTTAATGTCTTAGCTGTGCGACACTGTGTGCTCCACTTTAATTTCTGAGCTGGATTTCAAAGTTCAACATGGAATTGCATCTGTCCAGTAAAGACCTGCTCAGTGTCCTTGTGGTTAGAGTGTTTGCCCTGAGACTAGAAGGTCTTGAGTTCAAACCCCGGCCGAGTCATACCAAAGACTATAAAAATGTGACCCTTTGCCTACCTGCTTGGCACTCAGCATCAAGTGTTGGAGTTGGGGGTTGAATCACCAAAATGATTCCCGAGCACGGCCACCACTGCTGCTCACTGCTCCCCTCACCTCCCAGGGGGTGAACATGGGGATGGGTCGAATGCAGAGGATAATTTCACCACACCTAGTATGTGTGACTATCGTTGGGACTTTAACTTTAACTTTAAAGCACTTACAAAAGGTTGACAGACGTCATCAATTTTTGAGAAGGATGGTCCACGACCTCTACTTGAAACAACACACAGACGTTTTCCTATTCTGGAAGTCGATAAACTTCCCTCCGCGAAAATGGGCTTCACTCAAGATGAAAGATGTGGATTCATCGTACATCTTGGTAACAAGTGAAAAGTGATAGTCCTATTTACAAATCCCGTTTCCATATGAGTTGGGAAATTGTGTTAGATGTAAATATAAACGGAATACAATGATTTGCAAATCCTTTTCAACCCATATTCAATTGAATGCACTACAAAGACAAGATATTTGATGTTCAAACTCATAAACTTTATTTTTTTTTTTGCAAAGAATAATTAACTTAGAATTCCATGGCTGCAACACGTGCCAAAGAAGTTGAGAAAGGGCATGTTCACCACTGTGTTACATGGCCTTTCCTTTTAACAACACTCAGTAAACGTTTGGGAACTGAGGAGACACATTTTTTAAGCTTCTCAGGTGGAATTCTTTCCCATTCTTGCTTGATGTACAGCTTAAGTTGTTCAACAGTCCGGGAGTCTCCGTTGTGGTATTTTAGGCTTCATAATGCGCCACACATTTTCAATGGGAGACAGGTCTGGACTACAGGCAGGCCAGTCTAGTACCCGCACTCTTTTACTATGAAGCCACGTTGATGGAACACGTGGCTTGGCATTGTCTTGCTGAAATGGGCACTAATACACCCCCATACCATCACAGATGCTGGCTTTTCAACTTTGCGCCTATAACAATCCGGATGGTTCTTTTCCTCTTTGGTCCGGAGGACACGACGTCCACAGTTTCCAAAAACAATTTGAAATGTGGACTCGTCAGACCACAGAACACATTTCCACTTTGTATCAGTCCATCTTAGATGAGCCAGGCCCAGCGAAGCCGACGGCGTTTCTGGGTGTTGTTGATAAACGGTTTTCGCCTTGCATAGGAGAGTTTTAACTTGCACTTACAGATGTAGCGACCAACTGTAGTTACTGACAGTGGGTTTCTGAAGTGTTCCTGAGCCCATGTGGTGATATCCTTTACACACTGATGTCGCTTGTTGATGCAGTACAGCCTGAGGGATCGAAGGTCACGGGCTTAGCTGCTTACGTGCAGTGATTTCTCCAGATTCTCTGAACCCTTTGATGATATTACGGACCGTAGATGGTGAAATACCTAAATTCCTTGCAATAGCTGGTTGAGAAAGGTTTTTCTTAAACTGTTCAACAATTTGCTCACGCATTTGTTGACAAAGTGGTGACCCTCGCCCCATCCTTGTTTGTGAATGACTGAGCATTTCATGGAATCTACTTTTATACCCAATCATGGCACCCACCTGTTCCCAATTTGCCTGTTCACATGTGGGATGTTCCAAATAAGTGTTTGATGAGCATTCCTCAACTTTATCAGTATTTATTGCCACCTTTCCCAACTTCTTTGTCACGTGTTGCTGCCATCAAATTCTAAAGTTAATGATTATTTGCAAAAAAAAAAATGTTTATCAGTTTGAACATCAAATATGTTGTCTTTGTAGCATATTCAACTGAATATGGGTTGAAAATGATTTGCAAATCATTGTATTCCATTTATATTTACATCTAGCATAATTTCCCAACTCATATGGAAACAGGGTTTGTAGGTGCATATTGACCAAAGGTATCTGGAACTTTTTAGCTTCTTTCCAGACTATTTTCACCCTTTCCTTATTTCACCCAAACTTATCCGTTTCTTGTTACATCAGATGGAAGTTTTTTCAGAAGCTCTCTCGTAGTCTGTGACAAACCCTGTATGAAGACAAGTAAAAATAACTACCGGTAATTGGGCTAGATTGTGTTCCTCCTAAATCTCAGATCATAGTGCACTGGTATGTGTAGCCTTTGTGTGCTCAGTGTTTAAACTTAATTGCGGGTAATGACAGCTCGGTAGTGGTGTGTTTATTTGACACTTGACGCTTCTACTTTGCTCCAACATTTTAAAATGGATGCAGAGGTAGTTAAAGCTGCTGGATGCTGGTACTCATGATACAGAGGTACCTTGGTTTTTGTTTAAAAAAAGTAAGACAAAGACTGTATGTATCAAAGCTAAAATAATAAGAAATAATGCTAATTTGATTACTCTGTTCCAAATACCAAATATAGTATATGAAAGCATCACACATTTTATTGAGAATATTTACTTTTATATGCAGAAAAGAATGCAACATTACATGTTGAATTAAATGGATTAATAAACATTTAAACATTATATATATATATATATATATATATATATATATATATATATATATATATATATACATACTGTATGTATGTATATATATATATATATATATATATATATATATATATATACAGTATATGTATATATATATATATATATATATATATATATATATATATATATATATATATATATACTGTATGTACATATATATATATATATATATATATATATATATATATATATATATAATGTATTTATATATACAGTTGTGGTCTAAAGAAACATAATGTAATGGCTGTCTTGAGTTTCCAATAATTTCTATGTATATATGCAGCAACATACATTATCAATTTTGGTGATGTAGAAAAGTTACAATCAAATCAAATTAGCTTCATGGCGTGGCCTCTTAACTTCATGTGAGTGATTATTACTGACGACACCTGCTGACTTCTCTGAGCCCATTTTAAATAGGGCTCATGTGATGCAGTCATTAAACTCGATTACAAACGCGACAATGGGAAAGTCAAAGAACCTCAGCACAGATCGGAAAAGATGAATCATTGACTTGAACAAGTCAGGAAAGTCACTTGGAGCCATTTCAAAGCATCTTAAGGTCCCAAGAGCAACGAAGTATAAAGTTCATGGCACAGTTTTGTCACTGCCACGATCAGGAAGAAAACACAAGCTATCACCTGCTGCTGATAGAAAATTGGTCGGGATGATCAAGAGTCAACCGAGAACCACCAAAAAGCAGGTCTGCAATGAATTGGAAGCTGCTGTCTGCAGTTAAGCAGGTTTTGCATCGCC
The DNA here is from genome assembly GCF_033978685.3 of Nerophis lumbriciformis. Lineage (NCBI taxonomy): Eukaryota > Metazoa > Chordata > Actinopteri > Syngnathiformes > Syngnathidae > Nerophis > Nerophis lumbriciformis. The sequence continues at coordinate 625,067 of NC_084580.2, forward strand.
ATGGACTGAGAGGCTACCATGGAAGAGGGAAGCCCTTGTTTCAGAAGCGACACCTTAAGGCTCGTCTAAAGTTTACTACTGATAACATGGACAAAGGTAAGACCTTCCGGAGGAAAGTTCTGTGGTCAGATGAAACAAAAATTGAGCTGTTAGGCCACAATACCCAGCAATATGTTTGGAGGAGAAAAAGTGAGGTCTTAAATCCCAGGAGCACCACCCTACCGTCAAGCATGGTGGTGGTAGTATTATGCTCTGGGCCTGTTTTGCTGCCAATGGAACTGGTGCTTTACAGAGAGCAAATGGGACAATTAAAAAGGAGGATCACCTCCAAATTCTTCAGGACAACCTAAAATTATCAGCCCGGAGGTTGGGTCTTGGGCGCAGTTGGTTGTTCCAACAGGACAATGACCCCAAACATGTCAAAAGTGGTAAAGGAATGGCTAAATCAGACTAGAATTAAGGTTTTAGAATGGCCTTCCCAAAGTCCTAACTTAAACCCCATTGAGAACATGTGGACAATGCCGAAGAAACAAATCCATGTCAGAAAACCAACAAATTTAGCTCAACTGCACCAATTTTGTCAAGAGGAGTGGTCAAAAATTCAAGCAGAAGCTTGTGGATGGCTACCAAAAGCGCCTTATTTCAGAGAAACTTGCCAAGGGACATGTAACCAAATATTAACATTGCTGTATGTATACTTTTGATCCAGCAGATTTGGTCACATTTTCAGTAGACCCATAATAAATTCATAAAAGAACCAAACTACATGAATGTTTTTGTGACAAACAAGTATGTTCTCCAATCACTCTATCACAAAAAAATAAGAGTTGTAGAAATTATTGGAAACTCAAGACAGCCATGACATTATGTTCTTTACAAGTGTATGTAAACTTTTGACTAAGACTGTATGTATGTATATATATATATATATATATATATATATATATATATATATATATATATATATATTAGAGAAGAGTTACAAATAATTTATTTCTCTCCTTCTTAATGCATTGCAAATTTCTAATGCCCCATGATGGATTATTTTGCAGTCATACTCTATAGAAAAAGCAGACTGATTCACCAACGCCTGGGATTCTTTGTTTGGACACTTGATTACGCTAAAAGATGATCGGGCAAATTAATTAGTTTGTTACTCCCTTTATTTGGCTATACACCAACCAAGATGATATCTGAACTCTAGGGCAAACTTTTTCAGCAAAAAACAAATCCTATGAAAAGTTGGGCGCATAAAATCAAGGTACCATTGTACTTGAAATTAAGCTACTCCCATCTTGTGGAGTTAATAAATACTACATTTGAAGGTTGCCTACAGCCACAGTTAATGATGCAAATGTTTTTTTGACTCATTACTATTTAGACATTCTGGCCATGGTTTGCTTTTGTAGAACAATACAAACACTACGTAAACAAGTACAGTACATTGATTATGCTAGATTTAGTTTGCTCGTTCGCTCACCTGCACGTGTAGCCTCTGTGCAATCAGTGTTGAAACGCAGATGTGGGTATGACAGTTGGTTAGGTGTGAGTCTGTGTAAGAGTTGATGAGCATGTGCAATTTCTAAAAACAAGGGTTGATGGAAGGCTAGAGAAGCCAAGTAAAAGGCAGTTTAGAGGCCAACAGAGAAGACGTGACATGCTGGGATTGTTTTTGATTCGCTCATGAAAGACTACAGGATTGCAATGGAATGTGGATGACACCTGAAGCTTCCTCCCTACTGTTTTTTTCCTCGCTCGCTTGTACTTGAGCTTTGTTTACTTTTTCACACATCAAGGATAGAGTACAATCAAAGCTCACGTCTGTTTTTTTTCCGCCCTTAGTGAGATGTTGAAAGAGTGAAGCGGAATCTAGGCTACTGCTCTGGGATGAAGTAAATGTGTGATGTTACGCCACATGGCTAGATGTTATTTCAGGAATGTATTGCTTTTCAGCATGCAGATTGCAAGCCCAGTGCTATTGCAAAAATCTGACATCTACTTGTCTTGCAAGTCGGTGTCGGATAGATCAAATTGTTGTGTAGCTCTGTTAGAAAACCCATTTTAAGATCAACTAATATGAATCTCCTAGTTGAGGCATACCATCAATACTAAATATAGACAGATATTTATTTACCAAATCCGCAAAGACGACCGGCAATAATTGTCGAGAGGCTGTTATTTGCAGAAAATAGGAACTTTTTAAACTTTAAAAAGGATATAGAGTTCATGACGAAGTTGAAAGGAAAATACAGCTTATAGTACCATAAATTACGGACTATAAGCTACTATGTTTTTCCTACGCTTTGAATCCTGTGGAATATAAAACAGTGCGGCTAATCTACAGATGTTTCTTCGCTCACGGCCATAGACATTGGAAAGGAGTGTGATTGTTTGTGCTATGAGGCCATCTTTTGGACATGTTTGCTCACTGTAGGTGCTACGGGGTGAACTTCTACAGTATTTCCTTCTGTTTAGTGCATCCAGTCCGTCTTTCTACTTGTAAGGATTATTTATTCATCAATCCAAGCAACGTTTGTAAGTGTTTCAATATAATTAAAACTATACTTACTTACTAAACCACCTCATGTGTAATGTCTGTAGGAGTGTTGTCATGCATATTTGTATGTCAATCCACTTTATGTATATAGCACATTTAAGCAACAAAATATTTTCAAAGTGCTGCACAACAATATTAAAAACAATATTCAAATATTATGCTTAGCGCCACCAATGACTGAATAAAAACAAAAAATAAATACTTTTAAAACCAATATAAAAACATAACATAAAATAAATATGATTAAAAACTATTTTAAAGGGTAAAACCAATTCAAACACAGAGGACAACAGAGGACCACATTGATTTGTACGTGCTGTCGTAATGTAATCAAGCTACCATTGTTAGAATTAGCCAATGTTCTAAAATTTTTACAAGTGTCTGTGTTAGTATTATTAATCTACGTTAGCATTATTTTTGTTTTGTTTTAGTTTCATAAATGTGTCAGTAAATTCACCAAAACGTCCCCGGGGAGTTATTGAGTCTGTATAGCTGAATGGAGAGCTAGCTTCCACAACTAGTGGTTCCATGACCATGAAATATGTTTTATTTGATCAGCCATGTTACAGGCACCGTTTGTAAACAATTAAAATCTGTGAAATCTTTGTGTAAATAACTTTTTTCACAATGTATATATCTGCATCTTATAGTCAGGTGCAACTAATAAATGTGAATTTAGTGGGTGCTGATTCTATACATTTGGTATATTGCACAACATAACAGCACCTGAACCAATGTTGTAATAGCATAAAAACTGCACAGCCAACTTTAGTATCGCTGATTAGTTCATTGTAGATAACAGCATGGGAAGTGTAATATGCATGAGTCTCACAACAACAGCTGACTAGTGTGCGCAACATTTAGGCCCCTAATACATATATACATACACTATTTATCCAGGGTAGATCCCACCTAACCATATACTTGTCCACACACAACAATGCCACCGTTTAAGACCCCCTCCTCCTCTGTCTGCCGGCGCAACGCGACCTAATACGCATGCAAAGAAAATGTGCACGTTCAGTGTTGCTTTGTGTGCAACTTCTTGAATTAAATGTAACTTTTCTGAACAATATCCAGTGTTGTGGTATTTCAGTTAACTGGAATCCAGTGTGCTGTGGGGCCCTATTGTAGTGAATCACACCTGAGCCATCATAAATTAATCCAATCTTTAATAAATACGTAAAAGTTCACAATGTGACAAAGAACATTTTACATCAGTCAATGTAAGGATCTAGATATCTGGTCAGGACACTCCTCACTCTTTTGCCTTCACCTTCATTGTCCATTTGTTTTTGGTGACTTTATACACTCTGGACCTAGAAGGTGAGTCCGCGACAAACATGGCGGACAATACCTGATACAGTTTGCTTTGCCAGTCCAAATGCATTCAATGTTTTCCGTAGTCTTCCCTCGACGGCCAGGTAATACAAAGCACACGCTACCTTTTTTATCACATCCACGGGAGCTCACATTCTCCTTCTCTCTCCTTCGACAAATGGACAAAGTTTTTCGGTAAGTAGAATCACAGCTGACCTGGACATTCAAAAGTTCTCTTGCCGTCTGACAATTGTTGTATCCGAAATAGCTGCAATGGCTTTCTCTTAAGGTATTCATGTGTGATTCCACAAGCGTCTGTACAGACGGAAGGAGAAACACGGGCATGTCTGGATGACTCGCCTCTATATATCTCCAGTGGTTAACTACGAGTTACGAAACCGTTCTTTCTGACGTCACTTCCTCTCTGGGGCGCGGTCTTTCGGGCGTCACTTCCTCTCCGAACTCAGTTTGTAAACGATCAATGAGTCCATACAAAGCTAAAAGCCTGTGTAAAAAATCATCAAAGGAGGGGATTCTTAAAGGGGAACATTATCACAATTTCAGAATGGTTAAAACCATTAAAAATCAGTTCCCAGTGGCTTATTATATTTTTCGAAGTTTTTTTTTAATTTTACCCATCACGCAATATCCCTAAAAAAAAGCTTCAAAGTGCCTGATTTTAACCATCGTTATAAGCACCCGTCCATTTTCCTGTGACGTCACATAGTGAATACAAACAAACATGGCGGAAAGAACAGCAAGATATAGCGACATTAGCTCGGATTCAGACTCGGATTTCAGCGGCTTAAGCGATTCAACAGATTACGCATGTATTAAAACGGATGGTTGTAGTGTGGAGGCAGGTAGCGAAAACGAAATTGAAGAAGAAACTGAAGCTATTGAGCCATATCAGTTTGAACCGTATGCAAGCGAAACCCACGAAAACGACACGACAGCCAGCGACACGGGAGAAAGCGAGGACGAATTCAGCGATCGCCTTCTAACCAACGATTGGTAAGTGTTTGTTTGGCATTAAAGGAAACTAACAACTATGAACTAGGTTTACAGCATATGAAATACATTTGGCAACAACATGCACTTGAGAGTGCAGACAGCCCAATTTTCATCAATTAATATATTCTGTAGACATACCCTCATGTCAGCAGGCCAGGGAAGCTAGGGTCGATATTCTTCTCTTTATCATCTTCGGTGGCATAAGGGACGGTGTGAGCCAAGACATCCAGGGGGTTTAGCTCGCTCGTCTGCGGGAACAAACTGCCGCCATTGCTTGCCGTGCTACCGAGGTCCTTTGTCCCTGAATTGCTCACAAACTCCGGCAGATTCAATGGGGGTCTGGCGGCAGATTTCTTTGACTTTATCGTTGGAAATGCATCTGCTTTGAGTGTCGCAGGATATCCACACATTCTTGCCATCTCTGTCGTAGCATAGCTTTCGTCGGTAAAGTGTGCGGAACAAACGTCCAATTTCTTGACACTTTCGCATCTTTGGGCCACTGGTGCACTTGAATCCGTCCCTGTTCGTGTTGTTACACCCTCCGACAACACACCGACGAGGCATGATGTCTCCAAGGTACGGAAAACAGTCGAAAAAACGGAAAATAACAGAGCTGATTTGACTCGGTGTTTGAGAAAATGGCAGATTGCTTTCCGATATGATGTCACAACGTGACGTCATCGCTCCGAGAGCGAATATTAGAAAGGCGTTTAATTCGCCAAAATTCCCCCATTTAGAGTTCGGAAATCGGTTAAAAAAATATATGGTCTTTTTCTGCAACATCAAGGTATATATTGACGCTTACATAGGTCTGGTGATAATGTTCCCCTTTAAACGCTGGTTTAGTGAGGCTGAAACGGGGCTTAGGCTAAATAATTATTCGTTTAATGGATTATCCAGCTTAGTGTAGACATGGCCTTATTCTTATTCTGATTCTGAACATTTTAAAGCACATGAGAGACACAGGTGTTAGTGCATGTGCCTCACAATACGAAGGTCCTGAGTTCAATCCCGGGCTTGGGATCTTTCTGTGGGGAGTTTGCATGTTCTCCCCGTGACTGCCTGGGTTCCCTCTGGTTACTTTGGCTTCCTCCCACTTCCAAAGACATGCACCTGGGGATAGGTTGATCGCCAACACTAAATTGGCCCTTCTGTTTGAATGTGAGTGTGAATGTTGTCTGTCTATCTGTGTTGGCCCTGTGATGAGGTGGCGACTTGTCCAGGGTGTACCCAGCCTTCCGCCCGAATGCAGCTGAGATAGGCTCCAGCACCCCCCGCGACCCAGAAAGGGACAAACGGTAGAAAATGGATGGATGGAGAGACACAGGTGGCTGAATGTTGACCACTGATGACACACTGGGTTTTTTTTTGGCCTACTGCTAATTCAAGACCTTGGCGAGTATTTGCTTTTGTAAACCATTCACACCTGGATACTATATGAACAAGCCTGTGCGGTTTCGTGAGTTAAAGCTTTGACTGCAAGCATTTAGAGTACATCAATGTAATTAGAAGTCTCTGTAAAAGCAAACAAAGTCAAATAAATGACCACAAAGCCATCAATTAGTTGCCTAAAAGGGTGTCATGTTTAACACATTTTTTTTGTGTTTAGAGCAATTATAGCTGTCAGACAATAATTCCATACCCCATACCTTTCAACTAAATAAATTACTGATTAACCTCATGTTGGCAACATCCGAATCTGTTATCGGTTTTGAAACACATTCACTTAATATTGTTGCAGTGACCCAAAACAAGGATGTATGCCTACGAATTTGAAGCAATTGCACATTGTTATAAACCAGTATGATTGATTTGTTTGCGGTTTTCACCTCAATTTGCCATTTCACGGTCAACACCCAAGACAGACTGCAGGCTAACAAGAGGTGACGTGTTCACGTGTAGCAACCTCTCAGCACAGTTGGAACTCATTATTCAGCAACTCTGTGTTCAGTGTTGTCGCCGCAAGCAATGGCTCTTCCTGTGTGGGTCATTTGTTATTTAAGACCATCTGTGGCTTTACTTCCATATGGCAATAATGTTTAGGAAGTTTTGCTTTAGTTACTGTGTTGTGGGTTCACTAATTCTAAATATGGTGTTTGATTAGATTCATTCTAAAGGTAGCAAACCTTAAAATTAGGGCGAATGACCCTTAGATTAGGCTGATTGCCGGTATATTTATATCCGTCGCCCAAACTGTATTAATTCCTTAGTCAAGATTGGCCTAGCTTCTTCTTAAGTACTCCACAAGGTAAGTATGACTGCAATTAAGGTTAATTTGCAATTAAGCTTCACTTCAAACATATATTATATTTTTGAGTTCCTCATAGCTGTACAGCACAGAGTTTAGCCTAAAAAATGCACTGTGGAGATAATAACCCAGCCAACCTTTATATAACTCTCCATTACCTAAAGGGGGTGATGTGATTTCAGGCTCATACTGTTAAATTAAAGATAATTTATTATGGTAACTTGAAACTACCTGATGTATTTACAGGAATAGACTGACTAGATGTTTAGTAGACATCCTGTGAATTTGTTTATTGTTTTAGTATGATGGTAAGTCATTGTATTCATTATTAACTAATTATTATTAGTTCATTGTTTATTTGTAGTTAAGTATATACATGTCTATCATGCCCTTCATTAAATGACATGGTTTTGTTTTAATTAAAAGACAGCATTGTGTGAAAGCTACTAGAAAAATCTGAGGTTAGAGGAAGTTCAGGGTACTTTTATGTGCAAAGTACATTTACTAATTAGGCACCTTTTCATGACATTTATATTTATTTCTAACAAGAAGTATTACCCACCCGGGGCAATTAATTAAAAATATTAGACATAAATGTGGAAAAAAAGCCCTTCAGAAAGGCATTATTGGTCAAATCCAAGACACCTGCTAAAATTATTGTTTCTATTTCCACCAGTTCATGGTCCTCGTCTATCCTTCTAAGCCTCTCCTGTAGGTGAACTGAGGGTATGGTTGTTTCATGTGCAGATGGAACAAAGACAACCACATGCTGGTTCTTTCTTCTGAATATTCTAACAATGTCTATTGTAGCTGCTGGGCCCAATGGGATGATGTGAAACCAGACACAGGCTAACAAAGAAAATGACCAAAATAGGAGAGGCATAGACACATTCATGATTCGAGGCAATCAGAAAGAATTACAAGCCAATTTTACCCAGGAACATTATTTTTTTTTATCCTCGCCAAAAATGACTCCATCACTACCCCCACCACTTATCTTTAACTCTTGTCTGTGCCATCCTTTCAGACTATGAAACAGAGAGGTTATTTTCCCCATCTTCTCCCTGTATGTTAATGACACGCTAATCTGTTCCTGAGCGAGTGCCTTAATGAGGGCGACGCACCCCTCACTCTGCTGGCTAGCGCCTGTTAAGATACCATTATGGAAATAGCTCTGTATCATGCGTCGTTCTGGGACCCGACTCAAATGTATGCCTTATTTCCACTTTTAATGTTTTCCTCTACCTCCTTAACAAGGCCGAGTAGATCCTCAGAGGGATGCAGCAGTAGATAAACAAACATGGTAACGACGAGCATGGGGAGGCTGCACACACTTTGAGGTCTGAATGTTGTTTAGGGTAAATAGGCCATACATGTTGCTGATACATTGGATCAACAGCATGTGACACAAAGCACAACCAAACCTGCTGCTAATGTAGTATTACACAGGTATTTATTGTTTATTATAAAAGTAATTTTTCAGGTGCATCTTTCAGACCTCTTCTACACTAAGGTTATCCAGGGTAAATCCCACCTAAACTTATCCTTGTCCACACACACACAACGGTCGCTTAAGACCCCTTCCCCCCTCCGTCCGCTGGCGCAACGCGACCTAGTACGAATGCGCGAAAAATGCGCACGTTATAGTCACCTCCAGTGTTGCTTTGTGTGCAAGTTCTTAAATTAAATTTAACTTATCGGAACAATATTGAGTGTTGTGGTTTTTCAATTAACTGGAATCCAGTGAGCTGTGGGGCCCTATTGTAGTGAATCACACCTGAGCCATCATAAATTAAACGATCGATGGGTCTATACAAAGCTAAGAGCCAGAGATTCAAGAAATACACCGGCACTTACCCGTATAAAAATTATCCAAGGAGGGGAACCTTAAACGATGGTTTAGTGTGGCTAAAACGGGGCTTAGGCTAAATAATTATTTAAGGAGTTATCCGGCTTAATGTAGACAGGGCATCAGTAGACCATGTCTAAATAAAGTGCTAACAAAGGATCACATATCTTAAACGCTCCTTCTTTGAAAACCATTATCTTAAAAACTTCCTCGGTTGTTGCTAACAACTTTTAGGACACTCTCTCTGTGTCATAACTACATCGCTCTAGGCTGTTTGGTGTGTGAGTGACAGGAAGAGAAGCTCTGACTTGTATGGGGAGAAGTCATTTGGCAAATTATGTTGGTTTGCATGTACCGTATTTTCCGCACTATAAGGCGCACCTAAAAACCACAAATTTTCTCAAAAGCTGACAGTGCGCCTTATAACCCGGTGCGCTTTATATATGGATTAATATTACGATTCATTTTCATAAAGTTTCGATCTCAACAGCCGCCATCTTTTTTCCCGGTAGAACAGGAAGCGCTTCTTCTTCTACGCAAGCAACCGCCAAGGTAAGCACCCGCCCCCATAGAACAGGAAGCGCTTCTTCTTCTACTGTAAGCTACCACCCGCCCCCGGAAGAAAAAGAAGCGCGCGGATATTTCGTTTCATTTCCTTTGTGTGTTTACATCTGTAAAGACCAGACTACAAAATGCACGTACGGTGAATATTCGCACCACAGGGAATGAGAAGTCGTCCTTCACTGTGGTTCTAGCTTGCCATGCTAATGGCCAGAAACTTCCTCCCATGGTGATATTCAAAAGGAAGACCTTGCCAAAAGAGACCTTTCCAGCCGGCGTCATCATAAAAGCTAACTCGAAGGGATGGATGGATGAAGAAAAGATGAGCGAGTGGTTAAGGGAAGTTTACGCGAAGAGGCCGGGTGGCTTTTTTCACACAGCTCCGTCCATGTTGATATACGACTCTATGCGCGCCCACATCACAGATGGTGTCAAAAAACAAGTGAAGCACACAAATACAACACTCGCCGTCATTCCGGGTGGATTAACCAAAGAACTCCAACCGCTGGATATTGGTGTCAACAGGGCATTCAAATCACGACTGCGAACGGCGTGGGAACAATGGATGACCGAAGGCGAACACACCTTCACTAAAACAGGCAGACAGCGCCGGACGACATACGCCAACATTTGCCAGTGGATCGTAAATGCCTGGGCAGATATTTCGGTCACAACTGTGGTCCGAGCTTTCCGGAAGGCAGGATTCACAGAACTACTGGACAACAACAGCGACACTGACTCCGATGACTTCGACGAGACGGAACCGGCCATTTTGGATCCCACGCTTGCGCAACTTTTCAATTCGGACACCGAAGACGAAGAATTCGAAGGATTTACGAATGAAGAATAACTTCAGAAGGTGAGCGCTATGTTTATTTTGTGTGTTGTGACATTAACGTTCGAGCAACATTATGTTGCTATTGCTCTACACCATTTTGAATTTTACTATGTTTGTGATTGCACATTTGCGTACATTTTGGGACAGAGTTGTTAGAACGCTGGTTTTCAATATATTATTAAAGTTTGACTGAACTATCTGACTGTTTTTTTGACATTCCCTTTAGCGCAGCGTAGGCGCGGTTTATAATCCGGGGCGGCTTATTGGTGGACAAAGTTATGAAATATGCAATTCATTGAAGGTGCGGCTAATAATCCGGTGCGCCTTATAGTGCGGAAAATACGGTAGACATCTCTGGACCCTGAATTTAAGACAACTTGTGTTTTCAGACTTGTTTCTTCCTAGAAATAAATGCAAAATATTTGGGTTGATCCGCCTGTGGATCGTGAGATCGACAGACAGATCGGTGCGGCGTCTTCAGTAATGCGGACGCTCTTATCGATCCGTTGTGGTGAAGAAGGAGCTGAGCCGGAAGGCAAAGCTCTCAATTTACCGGTCGATCTACGTTCCCATCCTCACCTATGGTCATGAGCTTTGGGTTATGACCGACAAGATCACGGGTACAAGCGGCCAAAATGAGTTTCCTCCGCCGGGTGGCGGGGCTCTCCCTTCGAGATAGGGTGAGTAGCTCTGTCATCCGGGAGTAGCTCAAAGTAAAGCTGCTGCTCCTCCACATCGAGAAGAGCCAGATGAGGTGGTTCGGGCATCTGGTCAGGATGCCACCCGAACGCCTCCCTAGGGAGGTGTTTAGGGCACGTCCGACCGGTAGGAGGCCACGGGGAAGACCCAGGACACATTGGGAAGACTATCTCCCGGCTGGACTGGGAACGCCTCTGGATCTCCCGGGAGGAGCTGGACGAAGTGGCTGAGGAAAGGAAAGTCTGGGCTTCCCTGCTTAGGCTGCTGCCCCGTCACCTAACCTCGGATAAGTGGAAGAAGATGGATGGATGGATGGATATTTGGGTTGATCTAGTAATTAAATAAACCATACGTATCTATGGTTCAGGACCAAACATGGTCAGCAGACCAACATGGAGTAATTGTTTATGTTGTCTCTAGTAGATGACTTTCAGCTGTTTTTTTTACTGACCATCAAGCAGGCACACCAATTTGTAGGCAAATGTATTTTGATTTGTGGTTGTGTAGTCTAAATTTTTAGTTTATCTAAATGTCAATACGATGCCAATACATGATGTCGTTATTAAGTTTGGATTTTGTGAAGCTGAAGGGCTTTGGAACCCCTTACATACTATAATTCTTTCAGAACAGAATTGCAATCTTCAGAAACCCAAATTATTAACACAATGAACTGGATTCAGAATCATACATGTGAATTTCCTTAAGATAACTCAATAGCATGTACACCTTTCACTGAAGATTATCTTTAGAGCTATAAATACAGGCATGTGAAATGTCCGCAAAAAAGTTTCTAAACATTTATTTTCGCATCAAAATATCACTTATGCTTTTTTTAAATGAAAATTCAGAAAATAGGATCTAAACAAAATGTGTTGAACGCTCGCCTCACGCACACTTACTTAATTGCAATCAAGCTCGCTAGTTAGCATAGTTAGTATCATCTCGTTGGCTTACTTGACATCGCATGCGTTCATTCTCCGAGCGTTGATGGTTTCATACTTTGCTGCTAATCAAATTTGAATGATTACAATCTGAACACTGTTACTTCCGAACCAGTTGTAGTTCTAGAGCATTTATTAGTGGCCAGCGAAAAGCTATGTCTTTGACATGACGGATTGTAAACAAAGGTCACAATACCGGAAGTATATTATCCGAGGGGGCGTGGCTACAGGATAGAGTTGCCAAACCTGCCGCATAAGAAACATTTTCTGAGTTCTTTGCGTGCATGTTATATAATTTTCATTACATTACATTTTATTTTCAATGATAATAATGTTACTAAATTATTCACCACAAAAAAAAAATACAGTGTAGAAATGCACCCAATTGCAGGAAATGTACTCTTGATTTTCAAAATTTATTTTGGGGCTTGCAAGGCAGCTCTTGGGGCAAAAAACATTTTTTCCCCTTTTTTGGTAAATTTTCCTCTTTTTTGCTCAAAGGTTGCTCACATGCCTGTAAATAGTCAGTGAAATATGATTCTTTCCTCTATCAAATTACACCAGGTTGTATTTAGACGACACCATCCAAAGATTTGTATAAGACATAATGGCTCCTATCATTTGCATCCCAGCGATCAGTATAAAGTGGGAGTGTCTTAGGTGATTGGGATCCTTATCTCCCTGTTGCTTCATTCTTAAAACACATGATTTGTACACAAACACTACCTGACATATACGTATAACACATTTCAATCAACTAATTAATGCTCAGCGTTTTTGTTTTTTGCACATAGCCGTTAGCATCACAATCATGAAGCATCAGGAGTCACTGGGTAAAATGCACCTCTTAACGTTCAAAAAGGTTCAAGTTTTTGATTAAGCGAGTGCCAGGGGAGTTTAAGGTCGTTAATTTCGTTAGTTTAAGGCGCGATGCAGGACTACAGAGAGGGAGCGAAAAATACGTTTTTCAAAGTTTTTCTTCCAATTTGCAGGATACATTAAATTGTCAAGAGAGTGGAAACCTCATGATTGCTATTACAATGATGGAAACATACATGAGTCTTGTCTGACATACGTCTTTAAAGGTCTGCTAGAATTTAGAGCCTTTGGAGGCTTTTGTTCAGCATTTTCAAGCATCAGTGAAACACACAGCTATTGTCAAACTCAGATTGATGGCTGCCTGTTAAGCTTTATTCCAAACATGATGGCTTTCCATCTGTTTCTGATGTTACTTTTTAATCTGTCCAATCATCAGTCAAGCATTATTGTAGTGCTATCAATTGTGATCTCTCAAGTGCCATATACAGTATTGGATGCGCGAAATCACAAAGTTTTATATTCCATACTGGAATAAAAGTCTATCTGAGCCATGTAAAAGTTCTGGAAAGTTGCAGCCATTACATTATTAAACTCATTGCAGTGCATTGTAAAACAATCTGTCACACTGTCAAGGATAATGTTCACATTTCCAGAGTTGCTTTCAAAGGGTAATTGTGCAAAAGAATAAACCACAGTGCTTTTCTGAGTCTCAGCAAAGGCTTGTTGCCCGTAAAGCCACTTGCAAACTTTCACCCGCAGCATTTATCAAATGACGCATTACAGACATGCCGGTTGGAGGTCTGATGAGATCGGGACTCGATTTCTATTCAACTTTGACCACAGGAAAGAGGAGAGAGGTTGAGGAGCTGTCAGATTTCCCTCGGGAAGGAGGGAAGTTTCCCAGGCGGGTGATTGAAGGGCAAAGGGAGGTAGAGCGACTTGTCATGGAGAATGTGTCATGAAAGTTCAGAAGGGTCGCTGGCTTCAGCAAAAACAAACCCGTGTGGCTTTCACCCCATGAATTTAGTTCTGAGTATGTGTGCATGGATGCATGTGCTTATTCCCTTTATAGTTCATGATCAAATGAAGTGTCAATGTGATACATGTTAGGACGGAGAAACATCATTAAGCATGCGGTTGTGTATATCTGTCTAGTCATTGTCGTGGAGTTATGTTGGGTACTCTGTCCAGTGTGCCACAATTGCATGATTTGGAAGGTGTCTGAAATGATTCCCATGAACATGAACAGGATTAAAAGTTATTGTGGCTGAGTGATAAGTATTTGGCAGTGTTTGCCCTTATAAGCTTTCAAGAAATATTAACGTCAATGCGGTACATTTAAAGTCACAGTGCTGTAATTATAAGATGTTTTGGGGAAAAAAATAATATTGAGCAGTTTATTAATCTTTGCAGTAGTCTGTGTATGGGTCAGGCAAGTTACATAGTGCATTGTGGTCTGCAGATGCATCAGGCATCAAGGGATAGATTTGTATTCCAACTCTTACACCTCCATATTACATATATATGTGGGATCTGAACCGAGGATGTCGTTGTGGCTTGTGCAGCCCTTTGAGACACTTGTGATTTAGGGCTATATAAATAAACATTGATTGATTGATTGATATAACAAGATCTTGCAAGGTTAAAACTTGATAATATTTTTCCTTTATAGAAAAGCTGCCTCACGGGCAGAAAAAAGACGGTCAGAAGGCCGCACTTCTTAATTTGAGTTCCATAGACAACATGCGTGGAACCCTACGTATGTCTATGTAGACTAAACTGCCAATCATAGATGCCAAGACAGAAAAAAACACTGGATTGTGTCCCCCAAAAGCAAGGTGCCCTACAGCAGCCCAGTGATAAGACATACAATGTGAATTGTGAAGTGAATTACATTTATATAGCGCTTTTTCTCTAGTGACTCAAAGCGCTTTATATAGTGAAACCCAATATCTAAGTTACATTTAAACCAGTGTGGGTGGCACTGGGAGCATGTGGGTAAAGTGTCTTGCCAAAGGACACAACGGCAGTGACTAGGATGGCAGAAGCGGGAATCGAACCTGTAACCCTCAAGTTGCTGGCACGGCCACTCTACCAACCGATCTATGCCGCCCCAATCATTGATACACTTGACAGCTGCTGTATCAGAGATGCAGAAGACCCCACAAAGCGCCTCAAAAAAGACATACTTAATTGTACTTACGAAATAGTTAACTATAATAATGTATTTAGTTTATTTTTATGTTTTTATTTGTGGACAGAAGTTGAACAAACAAGCTCATGAGTCGGTTATGTATGTGAAAGTAAACAATGTGATAAAGAACATTTTACATCAATCAATCTAGGGATCTAGATATCTGGTCAGGACACTCCTCACTCTTTTGCCTTCACCTTCATTGTCCATTCCTTTTTGGTGACTTTATATACTCTGGACTTAGACGTTGAGTCCGCGACATACATGGCGGACAATAACTGATAGTCTGCTTTGCCAGTCCAAAAGCAATCGCTGTTTTCCGTAGTCTTCCCTCGACAGCCAGGTAATACAAAGCACACAATACCTTTTTTTTTATCACATCCACGGGAGCCCGCATTCTCGTTGTCTCCCCTTTGACAAATGGACAAAGTTTTTCGGTAAGTAGAATCACAGCTGACCTGGACATTCTAAAGTTTTCTTGCCGTCTGAGAAGGGTTGTATCCGAAATAGCTGCAATCGCTTTCTCTTAAGGTATTCATGTGTGATTTCCACAAGCGTCTGTACAGACGGAAGGAGAAACACGGGCATGTCTGGATGACTTGCCCTCATATTTCCAGGGGTTAGCTCCGAGTTACGAAACCGCTTTATTATGAAGCTGGCTGTGGCGCATTCTTTCTGACGTCACATCCTGTGTGGTTCGCGGTATTTCTAGCGTCACCTCCTCTACCGAACCCTGTTTGTAAATGATTGATGAGTCCATACAAAGCTAAGAGCCGGAGATTCAAGAAATACACGGCGCACTTACCCGTGTAAAAAATTATCCAAGGAGGGGGACCTTAAACGATGGTTTAGTGTGGCTGACACGGTGCTTTGGCTAAATAATTATTTGTTTAAGGCGTTATCCGGCTTAATGTAAACAGGGCCTAAAGGATGCAAATATCATTTTATGATGTGTATTTTTCTAAAATGTTGAAATCAGTCATCTGTTTCTGAACACATGCATCATTTGCATTCCTAGTATGATGTTTATTTATTATTCCATAAAGCTTTTTAACTAGAACTGTCAGGTGATTATTTTTTTAATCAGATTAATCACACTCTAAATCTGTGGTTAATCATGATTAATCACAAGTTATTATTTGCTTGCATAAATAAAATGTTCTGAAGAAAATATTTGAGTACAAATGCAATTTGGTAGTCAAAATGTTTTACAGGAATCCATTCATCCATCTTCTTCCGCTTATCCGAGGTCGGGTCGCGGGGGCAGCAGCCTAAGCAGGGAAGCCCAGACTTCCCTCTCCCCAGCCACTTCGTCCAGCTCCTCCCGGGGGATCCCGAGGCGTTCCCAGGCCAGCCGGGAGACATAGTCTTCCCAACGTGTCCTGGGTCTTCCTCGTGGCCTCCTACCGGTCGGACGTGCCCTAAACAACTCCCTAGGGAGGCGCTCGGGTGGCATCCTGACTAGATGCCCGAACCACCTCATCTGGCTCCTCTCGATGTGGAGGAGCAGCGGCTTTACTTTGAGCTCTCCCCGGATGACAGAGCTTCTCACCCTATCTCTAAGGGAGAGCCCCGCCACCCGGCGGAGGAAACTCATTTCGGCCGCTTGTACCCGTGATCTTGTCCTTTCGGTCATAACCCAAAGCTCATGACCATAGGTGAGGATGGGAACGTAGATCGACCGGTAAATTGAGAGCTTTGCCTTCCGGCTCAGCTCCTTCTTCACCACAACGGATCGATACAGCGTCCGCATTACTGAAGACGCCGCACCGATCCGCCTGTCGATCTCACGATCCACTCTTCCCTCACTCGTGAACAAGACTCCGAGGTACTTGAACTCCTCCACTTGGGGCAAGATCTCCTCCCCAGCCCGGAGATGACACTCCACCCTTTTCCGGGGTTTTACAGGAATGTTTTTTAAATGTTTTACTGAACTACAAGACATGGATTTGCTCAAAACATGAAAATAAGTATATTAAAAATTAAGTACACATTTTGAAATTATTCGCAGTTTGCAATGATATCGCAAATAAGGTACAGTTACTAATCAATAATGTAAACACACTCATACACAACCTATCATAATGCACAATTTACCGTTCTTTAGTTTAAACAGTTGTGGAAACAAACAAGTTTGTTTACCTTTTTCAGATTACAATGCTGATCTCTTCTTTTGGTATAATGCGACCCCCGCTCAATGTGATTACTTACAGATGTCCAACGTTCTCCAGGAAGCAAAATAAATTCACATTCAGTCTGTATTTGCAAGTTGATGCTCTTGTTTGTGTTGTACAGTTGGTTTAACTTTGCTGTAATTGTCCCTCACCAAGGTATTGTACGATGATTCAGATGGGCTGGTATGAATGACATCTTCTTGCAGGAATTGGTCTTCACAGATGATAGATGTCCTACATGCGGTGGTTGTCCGTTTAGCAAAGGCATGTGTTTCACTTCGCTGTGATACTTTTTTAGACAACATTGAATCAGTAAACTTTGCCAGCGTAGCATTCTCTTCTGCTCGTTGTAACTGTAGCTTGTATTTTCGCAAGCGTGTAGCTATCAGTGCGAGCAAAGCAACAGCACCAGCTGACTGGCACTGTTCACTGAGAGCAGTGACTGCTGCTTGCTTTCACCTCAGTGTCTCAAAGACACAAAACAGTCTCCATGCTAAAAAAGTATCCAATATCACCGCAAAAAGTCACTAGATTTGTCTTGTCGCTAGTATCTGTTTATTAAAAAAAAGTCGCCAAATAGATAGGCAACACCGCCATGCTTGAGTAAGTGTTTCGCTTTAAGATGGTATTTTAAACTTGCATATTGACTATGATGCTTAGTTTAAGTAAATGGTGAGCAATGAAGCAGAATAATTAAACAACTGTCGAGCAGCTAGCAAAAATACATATTTTTTATTGCAATGTAACATTTGTTATCTTACTAATATCCGTATTTTTCGGACTATAAGTCGCAGTTTTTTTCATAGTTTGCCCGGGAGTGCGACTTATACTCAGGAGCGACTTATGTGTGAAATTATTAACACATTACCGTAAAATATCAAATAATATTATTGATGTCATTCACGTAAGAGACTAGACGTATAAGATTTCATGGGATTTAGCGATTAGGAGTGACAGATTGTTTGGTAAACGTATAGCATGTTCTATATGTTATAGTTATTTGAATGACTCTTACCATAATAAGTTACGTTAACATACCAGGCACGTTCTCAGTTGGTTATTTATGCCTCATATAACGTACACTTATTCAGCCTGTTGTTCACTATTCTTTATTTATTTTAAATTGCCTTTCAAATGTCTATTCTTGGTGTTGGGTTTTATCAAATAAATTTCCCCCAAAAATGCGACTTATACTCCAGTGCGACATATATATGTTTTTTTTCTTCTTTATTATGCATTTTCGGCCGGTGCAACTTATGCTCCGGAACGACTTATAGTCCGAAAAATACGGTTGTAAACATTTTGTCTCTAAAAAATATTTTCCCGTTAGGGTTATGAGAGGAAAAACCCTTGAAAAGTTAGCACTTGTTAGCCGATGCTAACACCTCCAACTAGTGTAGATATGGTGCATAATAAATACAATATCAAGCCTAATTAATGGGGATTTATTCATTAGCTGCAATGTTTTATGCATTCAGTCGTTATAAGCAAGGGGACAGGGCCTTCTCTGTTGCGGGTCCCAAACTCTGGAACGAGCTCCCTCTCCATGTGAGACAGGCCCCTTATTTGGCTACTTTTAAGACCCTTCCTAAAACCCATTTTTATTCACTAGCTTTTAATCCAGCATGAGACTTTAAACTGTGTTTAACTTTTTTAACTGTTTTTAACTTTTTAACTGCTTTGTATCTAACAAATTGTTCTCAGGATAATTTGTACTTTGCTTTTTCAATGTGTATTTTACTTCTGTTTTAAATGTTATTTTTTAGTCTGTGCTTTGCCTGTATTTCTTTGTGGTGTACAGCCCTTTGTTCTTCAACTGTGGTTGTTTTTAAAGGGCTTTATAAATAAAGTTGGTATGGTATGGTAAGCAATAAAATATTATTATTGATCATAGACATATACGTATTTATTAGACAAGAGTACATGAACTGATTCTATTCATTTAAAGTTATTCCATCCATAATTATCAGCCTATTCATATTCCCACAATTGGTAGCTTTTGGGTGCCAGATTGGTGCCCTCAGTGATTGTTCAAAATGTTACAGAAATCTGTTGAAGTGAATAGTTTGTCAGTTCAGGTATTTTCACGAAATAGTAACTTTTTGTTACAATTGTTGGCCCCCAAATGACAAAAGCTTCGTTATTTGGCCATTGCTCTTCAGGAGGGAAAAAAATATTGTGAGTACTGTTCAGGCATGCCTGGAGGCAGCATGTGTGCAGTGCATGTATCTGCGTCCTTGGCTTTGTGGCTTTCTACCATTCTTGTCTAGAATGGCCCAGTGTGTGCAGACGATGCCTGGCTGTGAGCGTGCGTGCGTGCGTGCGTGTGTGTCCTGCTGTCATGCTGTGTACTGTACTGAATGGATTCAGGGGAACGAGGCGTGTGAAACTCCCACCCTTGCCTACCTAGAGACACTCAGCTATGTTTGAGTGTGTGTGTGTGTGTGTGTGTGTGTGTGTGTGTGTGTGTGTGTGTGTGTGTGTGTGTGTGTGTGTGTGTGTGTGTGTGTGTGTGTGTGTGTGTGTGTGTGTGTGTGTGTGTGTGTAAGTGTAGCAGGTGAACACACCTCCCTGAAACAACCACACTCTTTGTTGGGCAATACATACAGATTCATATTGATTTTTTTATTTTTTATTAATTAACTCTTATTTAATTAACTGCGAAACTTAATGAGCTGATAGAAGGCCTCCAAGGACGAGGTTGATGGCTCTCCTGACACGCAACATCATCCATTGCCATTTCACAAGCATATACAGTACTTTGCAAAACAACCTATACATGTGTTCACTTTAGACAATGGTATCTAATTGCACAACATGAACAACTCTAATAGTAAAAGCCCAATGAATAATGTTAAGTCGAGTCACTCTCCATTGTGTTGAACTCCTTTGTTTTAAATTTACTTTGTCTTACATGCTTATACACCAGTGTTTTTCAACCACTGTGCCGCGGCACACTAGTGTGAAGTGGGAGATTATCTAATTTCATCTATTTGGGTTAAAAATATTTTTTGCAAACCAGCAATTATAGTCTGCAAATGATGTGTTGTTGTTGAGTGTCGGTGCTGTCTAGAGCTCGGCAGAGTAACCGTGTAATACTCTTCCATATCAGCAGGTAGCAACCGGTAGCTAAATGCTTTGTAGATGTCGGAAACAGCGGGAGGCAGTGTGCAGGTAAAAAGGTGTCTAATGCTTAAACCAAAAATAAACAAAAGGTGAGTGCCCCTAAGAAAAGGCATTGAAGCTTAGGGAAGGCTATACAGAACAAAACTAAAACTGAACTGCCTACAAAGTAAACAAAAACAGAATGCTGGACGACAGCAAAGACTTACTGTGGAGCAAAGACGGCGTCCACAATGTACATCCCAACATGACATGACAATAAACAATGTCCCCACAAAGAAGGATATAAACAACGGAAATATTTGTGATTGCTAAAACAATGTAGTTGCGAGAAATATCGCTCAAAGGAAGACATGAAACTGCTACAGGAAAATACCAAAAAAAGAGAAAAAGCCACCAAAATAGGAATGCAAGAACTAAAACACTACACACAGGAAAACAGCAAAAAACTCAAAATAAGTCATGGTGTGATGTGACAATACACTTACTTTGAGACAAGAGCTTTGCATGGTTGGTTATGGTTTGAAGTCATATCCAACAATTGCGACAACGACTTTTTATTCTCAACTGAGTTTCGTTTTTTAATGATTTCTGCTGGTGGTGTGCCTCCGGATTTTTTCAACGCAAAAAATGTGCCTTGGCTCAAAAAAGGTTGAAAAACACTGTTATACACAATATGGACATTATACATACTGGGATCAGAAAAAAATGGCCAGGCTCCAAATGTCGGAAGTTGCGTCCGCGGGACTTTTGATCCATTCGACCAGGGCGATGGGAATTAGATGTGGGTTCTCAAGGTCCTACAACGCCAAACTTATCTAAACTTAGACATTGCTTTATGCAGAAAAGGGCCTTCCTGAAGCTGTTGTCACAAATTGGAACCGAAGAATGACATTGCACAACAAGTTTTGATGAGAGGAATACTTGTCGTCCCTCGTTATATCGCGGCTTCAATACATCACAGATTTCATATTACCGGTACTATCTTCACCACAACAATCTCAAGCTGACCACTTTTTGGCAGAACAACTTTTTGATGGACTCAATCTTCAACACCTACCTCATCAATAACACACCTGCACATTGACGAGCCTTTGACTCGAGCAATGTTGAATGACAAAAGCTAGACGTAGCATCGGACAGGTAGGAGGGAAGGGCGAAGTACCTCCCTCGAAGCAGACCTCCCGACACAATCAAGTGCGAGGAGAAAGATGGCAGACCAGGAACCCAGATAAGCGTACAAATGTAAGTAATAAGCACAATACTGATGCGCCAGCACTTACATATTTCACCAAAAACATTGTGTTCTAAACGGTCGTCTTTTTAATAAAGACAGGCGAAATAAAAGAAGAGCACAAGCAAAACCAAACATGACGTGCGACGGCATCTTGCAAGTAAACAAATATTTGTCGGATCTGCCTTACGTCGCTGCTGGCAAACGGCAGGGTTGATGACGTAGCAAGACTCAAACGACATCTGTATGCATTGGGGCATATTTGTAATACTTCGCCATGGCACTAGAAGCTAGAGCCAAGGGGCAGGGCCAAGTAGAAGAGGATTGATTGATTGATTGATTGAAACTTATATTAGTAGATTGCACAGTACAGTACATATTCCGTACAATTGACCACTAAATGGTAACACCCGAATAAGTTTTTCAACTTGTTTAAGTCGGGGTCCACATAGGGATGATGTTTGATAAGAAATTATCGAGTTCGAGCCTATTATCGAATCCTCTTATTGAACCGATTCTTTATCGATTCTCTTATCGAGTCCAGATAGGTTGTTGAATATGGAAAAAAAACACATAATATTTGGTTTAACAAAAGCTCACTTTTATTATACAAGAAAAAAATAAAATCTAATAAATAAATAAATATTGATTGTTACCCCCCTAAAAAAATAAAATAAAAATAAATAAATATTGACTGTTGTTACCCAAAGTATATTAAGTGGGATTTTTCAGAAAAACAAATATATACAGTAACACAAAAACAACCTGTCTCTGTGATCACTATAGGTGTATAAATAATACTATAGTGTTAAATAAAATCAGTCCCTTGGGCACAAAACTGAAAATAATACAGCTCTCCAAAAAGTGCCCTTCTGCTGCTATTTGACATAACTGTTTGTTATGATGCTTTGACATTTTTGCACTTTATTTCTTTATTGAAAGAAAATTCTATGAAGAGAAAAGTTGTTTGCAAATGTGGTTACAATGCTAAAAAATGAAAAGTTAAAGCTAAAAAAAGAAATACACTTTATTGAGTTAACATTATTTCTTTATAGAGGGAAAGATGTGATGTTATGAGCTAGGAATATAACAACTACACTACCCAGCATGCGCGGTAGCCCCGAAAAGTGTTGTTGCATGTCGCCAGCCGGCAGCTAAGAATGAGGTTATGAGCACGCTGTGAAAGTAAACGTCAAGAACTCAGCCAACACGCCTCGTCTGCATTACTTATAATTAGACAGACAACACATATACAGTGTGATTTTGTTTTGTTTACAAGGAAAGAAAAACAAAAGTTAAAAAAGGAAGATGTCATATATGTTGTGTATATATATGTATGTGCTGCGGTTGCTTTAAGAACGTTGCGACAGCTGCCGTAAAGGAGGTGTGTTGCTAGCCTGGTTGCTATGTTTCCGGTTGGTCGTAAAAGTGTTCGTCATGTGTTTGTACCCTGCTCAAATCTCTCAGTAAAGTTATTCATTGGATTATACCTTTTGTTTTGAACGTTATTACACCTTGGAGCGCTTTTTCCGGTCCATTGTTTTTCCTGCTTTCCCTATCTGCGCCTAATGACTGAGCTACGTGACGTTATTTCTTGTGATGTCTCACGGGGCATTTCTGGTCGGGACGGGATTGGTCCCAGGGATTCGAATAAAGAACCAACTTTTTTTCTTTACTATAGTGGTCTCGATAACGGGTACCGGTTCTCAAAAAGGGATTCGAGTCCGAGGACTCGGTTCTTTTCTTATCAAACAACCGGGAAAACCGGTTTCGAGTATCATCCCTAGGTCCACGTAAGCCGGATAACTCCTTAAACGAATAATTATTTAGCCTAAGCCCTGTGTCAACCACACTAAACCATCGTTTAAGGTTCCCCTCCTTGGATATTTTTTTACATGGGTAAGTGCGCCGTGTATTTCTTGAATCGTCGGCTCTTAGCTTTGTATGGACTCATTGATTGTTTACAAACTGAGTTCGGAGAGGAAGTGACATCAGAAAGACCGCACCCCACACAGGAAGTGACGCCAGAAAGAATGTGCCACAGCCAGCTTCATAACTGGTTTTGTAACTCGGAGGTAACCGCTGGAAAGATGGAGGCGAGTCATCGAGACATGCCTGTGTTTCTCCTTCTTCTACATGTACAGACGCTTGTGGAAATCGCACATGAATAGAAGGAAAGGTGCGATTGCCGTTATTTCGAATACAACACATCTCAGACAGCAACATAGCAATGTTGAGCGACGGTTTTGAATAAAGCTTGGAAGAACGGCAGCCTGGTGGGATATGTTTGTCAACGAGTGTCTTGTGCTAGAGCAATGGCAAGAGAACTTTCGAATGTCCAGGTCAGCTGTGATTCTACTTACCGAAAAACTTTGACCATTTGTCGAAGGAGAGACAACGAGAATGCGGGCTTCCGTAGATGTGATAAAAAAGGTAGTGTGTGCTTTGTATTATCTGGCCGACGAGGGAACACTACGGAAAACAGCGAATGCATTTGGACTGGCAAAGCAGACTGTATCAGTTATTGTTTGTGATGTATGTTGAGCGATTACTCAACGTCTTAGTCCAAAGTATATAAAGTTTGCTAACAAGTTGTTTACTTTCACATATCCATTAAAGATTTGATTAATTTATGATGTCTCAGGTGTGATTCACTACAATAGGGCCCCACAGCACGCTGGATGTCAGTTAATTGAAATACCACAACACTGGATAATGTTCATATAAGTTAAATTAAATTGAAGAACTTGCACACAAAGCAACAATGATGCACGCATTTTCCGCGCATGCGTACTATGTCGCGTTGCGCCGGCGGACGGAGGGGGCAGGGGTCTTAAACGTCCATTGTGTGTGTGTGGACAAGGATAAGGTTAGGTGGGATATATCCTGGATAATCTTAGCCGGCTCAGTGTAGAAGGAGCCTAAGTATTTTGTTGGACTTCATCAATAATGCAGATTTGGCTTAAGCAATGTGGAATGACATCACAGACACAATGCTAATATAAAATGCTAACATTAAAGCTAAACTATCAAGCTTTGACAGTTGACCAAGTTTTTGCAGAACAAAACATGCCCATAGTATCACACATGGAAGTCTAGTTGTAACTTATAGGAATGATCCAGGATGTGACAAAGTATATCCACGTCATGGTCGTGTTTTTGCGGCTGGGCGACGGCCATAACAATGATGCTTGGAGGATTCCTCTGGCTACCTGTACAGTACAGTATTGTAATCTACAGTAAAACAGGCCCAAGGCTATATAAGGTGAAACAAGTGTAAAGGTGACTTTGTAGGTGTTATTTCATGTTACGAGGGCTCTGACAATGTTGAAAAAAAGCATGTTTAGAAGGTCGTAAACATTTTTCAAAGCTTGGACTATGAAAATATTCGATGTATTATTAATAATCCTACTTCAAGAAATCATTTGGTCACGGTTATGTTCGGTCCCAATTAACCGTGAAAACGAGGGACGACTAATCAACTTTCAGAAAACTTTGAGAGGTCTGTTCTACAACTGATTGACTCCTTGATTGATTTAGATGTGTGTCCTAACTCCTAATGCATTTGCCCACATAATGTATCTTTGAATTCCGCACATGGTAACTATCCCCCTATTAGATGCTGTCTTCTAATTAATCGCTAAAAGCAAACAATTAGCCTCCTTTTTTTTTTTTTTTACCTCTGAGGAGGTAGTTGTATTTTCAGGTGGTAGTTGTATTTTCCGTTGGTCACTAGTCATTGACTCTGACATTAAAGTGTGAACTGCTGAGCCCAGTTATACTCTTTTGCTAATTCAAACAGCAGCACCTACCACTGTATGTAAAAACCTTACTGCATGTTGTGAGTTCTCTACATATTATTACACATCTCATTTTATTTAGTGACTGAAACTTTTCTTGCGATTAGCGTTCGAGCAGACATGCTTGCTGCGCAATGTTTTATGCTTCCATATGTTTTATTTATAAACAATTTCCGCCCAGTCTACCCTGCTTTTTGCCATGTATATGCATTTGGACATAATCAGATTTTTTATTATGTTTTAAGCTTTAGTTTTGCTTGATACACACCCTGACATATATAAATGTAAAAATCCTTTGGTATATACAGAATATAATCCAAAACTATGTCTTGTATTTTTTATTAAAAATGTGTGGTAGAAATGCGTACAAATAGAGGCTTGCTTCTCCCTTGTAGATGTCTCCTGCCTCTGCAATTTATGAATAAATAATTCTCAAATGTTGGTAATGTGAGACACTGGAGACGGATATGAGAGTGGTAAACTCAGGTGAAAGCTGAGCCATGATCCTTTTGTCCCTACCAGGATGTGGTGGAATATAATTTGGGAATTGGATAGATTGAGGGCACATAAGTAAATGACCAATGACCACACACACATGCTCAAACAAGGAAAAAGGGCACAGGTGACCTCATCCATGGGAAACAAAACCAATAGACAAATTGGAGGATAGGATTTGTTTAGCCTTAGTTGCTACTTCCTGTTGCTTGTAAATGCCATATCCTTTGGTCTTGCCATGTGTTTATCTTTTAATGTCTCGTTAAGATGTTTGGGATTTATTGGGAAAAAAAATTCTCTTTTAAAAAATATTTTTTAAATATATAGCTCCCTACTGTACCTGCTGTCTTCTTTTTTAGGTTGTTGTTGTGTTTGTGCTCTAGCTTTTCCCAGAATGTAGACATATGCCCAGTTTCCCCACTAATTGGTTCTCTGTATTCATGCGGGAATATGCAGTGAAGTCGTGGGGGTTGCAGGCAAAGCCGGCTAAATGCAGGTCCACAGCTGGGCTCTAAGATGGACGGCTCACTGATGGCCTGTTAAAACAACCTGTCACTTAATGCATGAGGCGAGGCCGAGTTGTAGAGTTAAAGGAATATATTAAGTAAGGGTGATACACTGTGTCGGTGAGAGGGGTACAGCGAGGCAGAACCACCTTGACGTTAAAGAAAGACCTCCCGTCATGTTGGTGCAGCCTGCAGGCGGTTGTTGTGAAACAGCATGTAGTGTCAGACAGGGGGGGAGGTCACAGACAGTCAGCAGTGCAGCTGTGTGTCTCCAAGCTTGTGATTTGAGCTTAATTGTGCATAAGAACTTGCAATTGTAGTGTCCACATTGGTTTTTTGCCCTTTATTTACGAGCATGAGCATAGAAGAAAAAACATCAAATATGGGTGTGGTCCCACATGAACACTTTTGGTCCCAAATTTAAGATAATGCATGAATCCTAATTACTAGATATACAGTCGCGATCAAAAGTTTACATACACTTGTAAAGAACATAATGTCATGGCTGTCTTGAGTTTCAAATACTTTCTACAACTTCTTTTTTTTTTGTGTGATAGAGTGATTGGAGCACATACTTGTTAGTCACAAAAAACATTCATGAAGTTTGGTTCTTTTATGAATTTATTATGGGTCTACTGAAAATGTGACCAAATCTGCTGGGTCAAAAGTATACATACAGCAATGTTAATATTTGGTTACATGTCCCTTGGCAAGTTTCACTGCAATAAGGTAGGTGCTTTTGGTAGCCATCCACAGGCTTCTGGCAATTTTCTGGTTGATTATTTGACCACTCCTCTTGACAAAATTGGTAAAGTTCAGCTAAATTTGTTGGTTTTCTGACATGGACTTGTTTCCATGAATTGATTACGTGGACCATTTAGTGGTCAATCGTACGGAATATGTACTGAACTGTGCAATCTACTAATAAAAGTTTCAATCATTCAATCAATTCTTCAGCATTGTCCACACGTTTAAGTCAGGACTTTGGGAAGGCCATTCTAAAACCTTCATTCTAGCCTGATTTAGCCATTCCTTTACCACTTTTGACATGTGTTTGGGGTCATTGTCTTGTTGGAACACCCAACTATGCCCAAGACCCAACACCCAGGCTGATGATTTTAGGTTGTCCTGAAGAATTTGGAGGTAATCTTCCTTTTTCATTGTCCCATTTAAGGCACCAGTTCCATTGGCAGGAAAAAACAGGTCCAGAGCATAATACTACTACCACCATGCTTGACGGCAGGCCTGGTGTTCCTGGGATTAAAGGCCTCACCTTTTCTCCTCCAAACATATTTCTGGGTATTTTGGCCAAACAGCTCAATTTTTGTTTCATCTGACCAAAGAACTTTCCGCCAGAAGGTCTTGTCTTTGTCTATGTGATGTCAGATGAAACAAAAATAAGCTGTTTGGCCACAATACCCAGCAATATGTTTGGAAGAGAAAAGATGAGGCCTTTAATCCCAGGAACACCATTCCTACCATCAAGCATGGTGGTGGTAGTATTATGCTCTGCGCCTGTTTTGCTGCCAATGGAACAGGTGGAGTAAATGGGACAATGAAAAAGGAAGATTACCAATTTTGTCAAGAGGAGTGGTCAAAAATTCAACCAGAAGCTTGCCAGAAGCTTGTGGATGGCTACCAAAAGCGCCTTATTGCAGTGAAATTGGCCAAGGGACATGTAACCAAATATTAACATTGCTGTATGTATACTTTTGACCCAGCAGATTTGGTCACATTTTCAGTAGACCCATAATAAATTCGTAAAAGAACCAAACTTCATGAATGTTTTTTTGTGAACAACAAGGATGTGCTCCAATCACTCTATCACAAAAAAATAAGAGTTGTCGAAATGATTGGAAACTGAAGACAGCCATAAACTTTTGACCGCGACTGTAAGTACAAGCAGTTGGTGGATATCTCTGAAGGTGCACAATGTGTTCCTGGTCTAGTTTAATACGGAAATATATGCAAAAATGGTTGTTTGGCTTTGGGGGAGGTCAGAGCTTTACTTGCTGCATGCTACAGGGGGAAATGTTAGATTCATAGTGGTGATTTTGTGTTTATAAAGGACATATCAAAGTGTTTTGGGTCCCCCCCACATATTAAACTTTTTTTCAGAATGCTGGCCAAAATCTAGTCTTGATTCTGGAATTTACAGCACTACTTAAAATATGTCCTTTTGAGTGTCTGTGTGCTAAAGAGCTGTGTTTGCGCCAATAGTGTGTAGTTCCAAGGAGTGCTATCCACTTGTGTTTTACATATACACTGTATCACTGCATGTTTCCAATGTAATAGATGCCATATATCACATACAACATAATGTAAAAGAGTGGGACAGGAGGACACACATGTTAGCAGTTTAATTTTAATTGCAACATCATGATAAGTTAGCCTATTCACTCAAGAAAAACAATAGGGTCAAATTTACATCTCCCACGTCTTTAACTGGCTGACGGATAATTGGGGTAGCTCCAGGCTTTATTTTAAGATATGTAGCAAAGCCTGCATTTTTATAAAACTTAGATGTTGTGAATTGATGATTGTATACATTGTGCTCATCTATAACCATGCCTCTGTAGTTTTGTATGACTTCCCTCCACTACTTGTATTCTTGTGTATCTGTAAGAGTGAACAGTGCACTTTTGTGTTTCAGTGTGTGCTGTGTTGTGTCTGTCGGGAAAAAACTGCCTTGACCCAGCTTGTCCAATTTCTCAGACATCAAACCAAAGCAAATGTATTGTTTTGTCTGTCTTGTTTTTTTTTTCTTTTAAAATGTTCTCCTGGTGGTCAAAAGCTTATATACTCCCTACTTGTAAGCCTCTCAGCCTCATATACTGTAGTTTGCTTCCTGCTTGTATGTGTTTAATATCTAAAGGGCTGTACAACATTTTTTTTATTAATAAAGAATTTTCAAATTTGGGAAAGTTCAAAGCCTAATTAATTACTAAATTACTAAATTAATTCATGTTTTATTTAATAACGATATTCAAAGTACATTTTGCTCTTGTTATTATCGTCTAATGAAAGTTTAGCAAAGTCTTCATATTGATTTCTGACATCTGAACTTCACTGGAATTTCATTTCCGCAGTTTTGCATGGACTATTTCCGTTTTTTTAAGTACTGAGGTTGATTGACAGTTTCTAGTGTTTGACTTTGACAGCTCTCAATTGTTACTCTCGACAGGCTTTTAGCGAATGTTGGATGTTTTGAGGTTTGGTGACTGTCACTTTGTGATGGCTCTGCAATGCTATAGATGAGGATGTTTTTGTTTGATTTTTGTGACAGCGTGCTTTCAGGATAAACTCTTACAGGCTGTTTTTCAGACATGCTCAGGCTAAACATATTTAAAAACAATACCAAACTACAGCTGTTGGCTGCAGTGGTTGCTCAACAAGTCACTGAAAAGATAGATAGATAGATAGATAGATAGATAGATAGATAGATAGATAGATAGATAGATGGATAGTACTTTATTGATTCCTTCAGGAGAGTTCCCTCAGGAAAATTCAAATTCCAGCAGCAGTGTACAGAATTGAGATTGAATTTAAAAAAGTAAAAAGTAAGTAATGGGAACAAAATAGAAAAATATTACAATCGAATAAAAATAAAAAAGCAACAATGAGAATACAAATATAACAGTAAAAAAAGAATATAACAAGAGAAACTAGACAGTAGTGACCATGTTATGAAAAATGATTGCACTGTTATTGTTTTGCATCCCCTGTCATCCTCGTACTCTCCCTCCCTCCCAGAGAGGAGTTGTACAGTCTAATGGCGTGTGGGACAAAGGAATTTTTGAGTCTATTAGTCCTGCACTTGGGATGAAGCAGTCTAGCACTGAACAGGCTCCTCTGGCTACTGACAACAGTACGCAGAGGGTGACTGGCATCATCCAGGATGCTCACTAGTTTTTCCACAGTCCTCTTCTCTGCCACCATCACCAGTGAGTCCAGTTTTATTCCGATAGTAGAACCGGCCCGCCTGATCAGTTTCCCCAGTCTGGAGCTGTCCTTCTTAGATGTAGTGCCCCCCGCCCCCAGCACACTACGATGTAGTACAGAACACTGGCAACCACAGACTGGTAGTACATCCACAAGAGTTTTTTACGTTGAAGGAGTGCAGCCTCCTCAGGAAGTACAGCCTGCTCTGTCCTTTCCTGTACAAGTGGTCCGTGTTAACAGTCCAGTCCAGCTTATTGTCCACCCACACCCCGAGGTACTTGAATGAGTCCACGGTCTGTACCTCGACTCCCTCGATCACAATAGGTTGTGACCTTGGACTCGACCTCCAAAAGTCAATGACCAGCTCCTTGGTCTTTGACGGATTGAGCTACAAGAGGTTCCTGTGGCACCAGACAACAAAGTCCCTCACCAGCCTCCGAAACTCCTCCTCTCTGCCGTCCCTGATGCACCCGACGATGGCTGTGTCATCCGCGTACTTCTGGATGTGACACAGCTCTGAGTTGTAGCAGAAGTCAGCGGTGTACAGGGTGAAGAGAAGAGGGGCCAGCACCGTTCCCTGCGGTGCTCCGGTGCTGCTGATCACAGTGTCAGATGTGATGTCCTTCAGTCTGACGTACTGTGGCCTTTTGGTGAGGTAGTCTGAAATCCAGGCAACCAGGCAGGGGTCCACTCGCATTCTGTCCAGCTTGTCCTGGAGAAGGTTGCATATTAGGGATTAATGTCAGTCATTAATTAAAGGAGAAAAAGCCCTTTTGTAACATTTTTATAGTATGTATTATTAGACTAAGTACTATATTGAAGAAATGTATGGACGGGACATCCTGAAGAACCACTACAACCATGCTGTTAAAGGGGACATACTATGCAAAAGCAACTTCATTGTCTGATATTTGGGAACCCCATAAGTCCCGAAAATTTCAAATTCAACTGTAGAGGCATTGCAGGGATAATTATAAAATAATATTGCCTTCCATTTGGAATTTGCTCTGTCCTGTGATGTTGTCTGACTTGTGACGTCTGCGTATACCTCCATATACCGTAAAGTAGAAATTTACCTGAAGAGCTTTGCTTCAATCTGCCATTTTAGTCCGACACTGTAACCAATAAGCTCGTTCTTTTTCTCTATCCTCTTGTTGTGGGGCAGACTGCTCTAACATGCACATTCATCCTCCGCTGTTCCCATTTGTGATACTAAATAGCATATAGTTCAAACATATATGTCAGTAGACTCAATAGGGAAGTGCTAAAAACTAAAAGATGGCTGGCAGGGAAAAAGACACGATCAAAGTTGTTGCACATAAATAAGACCACCAATAAAACGGCATATCCTGAAGAGACAGTCAGAAAGCGGTTTGAAAATGGTCTGTAAAACATTATCTATGCACAATTTTGACCAAATAATCACCATTACATTTTAATAGACCATAGGGAAGTGTTTTAAATGTCCCCAAAAAAATCAAAATATGACCCTTCTTCCACTTGACTATTCATGAGACGCTTAACCATCACAAAAACATGTTCCAAATCCAAACTGCAGCTGTCTTATTTAGTCTTGATAAGAGGTGAAATGTCTTCTAAGATGAACAGTCCAGTTGAGATCATCAAAATGCTTTGAGAATACAATGACCTGGATGAAAGCGAAATCTGAGAATATGCACAGATATCTTCATTTGCTTGATCAGTCCTGCTTTGTAGCTAACATTGTTTGAATTGTCCTACTTCCATTTTAGTAGTTACCCAACATTAAATTATCATTGAGTTTTCCCCCAAACGTGATGCTCAGGTACAGTATCAAGTGTTGGCTCCAAGTAGGGAATAGAACCAGAAAACCTTTTTATAAAACATTGATTTGTTTTGTGAGCTGCAACAGAATATGCGATTAGGGAAACTAGAAATGTCAAAATGTCTTATAGCTTTTTCTTGGATAAAGTTTGTTTTTCTTTCTGTTAGTTTATGCTCTCTAATGTGCTGGGATTCCCTCAGCATGTAACCTACATACACATGATATTCTCTGACATCGCGAAGCATTCGGAACACCGGATCCGAGTGAATTAATGATGATCATCCTGTCTTATTTGGGCTTCCTGCTTTGGTCTCAAGCTTTTCAACTCACAGGGTCCCTGTTGGTCCCCCACATACTCTAACTTTAACGTTGGTGGTTTGTGATTTAGTTAGTGCATTGATCTACTACAAAAGGTCACATTTAACATGATTGTAAATAAATGTATTTTCCCCAGAAGAAATAATTGTAATGGTCTGCAAATATCACACTGATCAAACCGTATTTACAGAGGAATGTGAGCTATTCAGCCAGACTTTGAAATGGCAAGATTAGCTGCTGACAGGGACTTCTTGTTGTCGTGGCCGCCTTAATGCACAGGCTTACTTGGGCTGTAGCAGGGGCCCCAGATTTTGATGGCAGAATGCAATGACTGGTGTTCATAGCTGTCAGTCACAAACAGCTCAGCTTCATCTAGCGATTGTGTACTTTCTCGGCTGTGTTGTTTTTTCTTAATGCTCCGAGCAGGGCTCAAACTCACATCGCCTGTGTGAAAGACAATCGTACTACTATTGAGCTAAAACACCGGCAGTCTCCCGGATCACCAGCACTTTACTTGAAGTTGACTGGCTTCTATTACACCCGCACAGATGTGCATGCGCCCGCGGCAAAGGAGATGTAGGTATGAATTGAATTATTTTTAAAATGGGTTACATTTTTGCATTGTTGCTGTTCTGATGAGTGAAATTGTGATTTTTTCCCCCAATATTGTGTTTTTGTGCGCGGGGTTTTGAGGTTGGGAGAAGGTTGTTGAGGTTAACACCCTTAGGTTAATATTTGAAGATAAATGTGAAATGAAGGACGAGTGGAGCGAAGGTAAATCACGTCAAATATTTACTATTTACTTTGTTACACTCCGAATTTGCTTTTTAAAACTGATGGACAGGCCAGTCCATCGGTTATACAACAAATTTGTTAATTGTAACTGTAACATGTTTAATATCTATTAACCCAATTAAGAAACCAATTGGTAGAAAAAGAAAACTGCAAATTGAATTGAGCACTGGTCATATTTTACTGCTTTAAAGACATAATTTTTACTTTAATTTTGGTCCTTACCGAATTTACAACTTGTGTGGCATACGACTTGTATCATATATCCCTCCATCCATTCGTTTTCTACCGCTTGTCCCTCTCGGTTTGGCGGGGGTCTGGAGCCTATCTCAGCTGCACCCTGGCAGAAGGCATGTTACACTCTGGACAAGTCGCCTCTTCATCGCAGGGCCAACACAGATATAGTCTGCAGAAAATGAATGTAAGCCTGTTTTAATATCATGTGATGTGTGCGTGTGTGTAACTCATTGTCGAGGGCTGTGATGATGAAGATGATGTGTCCTATCCCCATTAGTGTTAGCCTAGATCTGTCACAGCCATCTTTGCATTCCGCCTAGGCAAAATCCCAGCCCTTGGGAACAGTCGGATAGGCGGAATATACGCTGTCTCTTCCAAAGACACTCAACCTGCAACATCTAGGAAGTCTGTTATCTTTGAATTTAACACCATTGACAGAAATAGGTGGCTAAATAATCAATAGCAGTGCAGTTCACGCTTAATGCTGATTTTCAAATTGATCAACACAACAATTAGTAGCATTAGTCTCCGTGCAAAAGCCGGGCCTGCGGTGTTCCCTGGGTTAATTCAAACATGTCCTACATTTTCCCTCTGCTGTGGAGCCGAGAGCTGGTTTGGGGCGCTTTGATAGAGATGCACACTCTGGTATAAACTTTTAATGTTGTTTCTAATTAATATTGCTACCATTAATTTGTTGTGACACACCATCTGACAGCACCCATCCACCTAACCAGCCAGTTAACTTGAAGTCTGGAAGCCATGTTTAGTCTGCCTACTTCATACTTGCTGTACCACAAGTGCTAGAATGGAGTGTGCAAGCAACATTGACATGTAGGCTTTTAGGGCTTTAAGAACAATGTTTTTGTGATGTTAGTGTGTGTTTTATGTTCACTCTGTTCAGTTCTGCTTTTATTACATATGACAGAGTGCACTTTGGCTCAAATTGGTGCCCTACACAAAAGCATTTCACATCTTTGACAAGAATGAGAAAGAGTGTGTCACATAAATTTCATTCTTGATGGTAGCCTTTTTGTGCAGCCTAATTTTCTGACGGCATGAAGAGTACACCACAGTGATGGTTGCCCTTAGTTACCTGCGTCATAGAAGGTAAGGTTTATGTTACTAAAACTACCAGGAAGAAACCAAGAAGAAAGTATGTTGTTTTTTTTCTATGACTTTAAAAAGCCATCTCACAGATTGTGTTCACACTTGTTTGGTATTCTGGTGTGGACCAAAAATTACAAAAAATTTGCATTTTGTGCACACTGAGTGGTTCGATTAGGGTTGACACTAGGACTAAGCATCCATCCATCCATCCATTTTCTACCGCTTGTCCCGTTGAATTTGCAATATGATCGCCATCAAATGCTGTTTACTAAACATAAAGTCGACAGTTAGATTTGTCACGTGACGAGCGAGGGACCAGGCAGGGAGAGAAGTTAGCGCTGCAGAGTTTTGTGTGGTTAAGTCCCTGAGTTTGTGAAACTGAAAAGGAGAAGCAATTATAGTGTCAATGTGTTACAGTTGTGATTGAAAGAATAAAATAAAAATGAAGAATAAAAAGTTATCTTTCCTATCATTCCTAAAAGACTCTGCAATTTAGCCTCCAACAAATAACAGGAGTTACAAACATTCTGGTCACTGGTGGTAGTCGATCCACGGCGATCGTTCTGCCACACAATACCTCAATGTTAACGAGGGGAAATTACACTTCAACGACTGTCGTTGGCTTTGGCAATAGGATTAATTGTTTGCATCAAAACTGTTGGTTTTCTCACTGCAATAGGGAGAAACCATCCTTTCCCAGGCACACCCTCCTGGTTTTGGAGTTTAAGTATTTGGCCGCTAGACTAGATCTGACTAATCTAAGGCCATGTCTACACTAAGTCGTTTAACCCCTTAAACAAATAATTATTTAGCATAAGCCACGTTTCAGCCACACTAAACTAGAGTTTAAGGTCCCCCTCCTCGGACAAATTTTTACACGGGTAAGTCAGTCGTGTAATTCTTGAATCTCCGGCACTTAACTTTGTATGGACTCATTGATCGTTTACAAAGTGAGTTCGGAGAGGAAGTGACGCCAGAAAGACCCCGCCCACACACGAAGTGACGCCAGAAAGACCGCGCTCCACACAGGAAGAGACATCAGAAAGAACACGCCATAGTCAGCTTTATAACAAATGTGGAGATGGATCATCCAGACATGCCCGTCTTTCTCCTTCTTCTACATGTACAGGCACTTTTGGAAATTACAAATCAATACCTTAAGACAGGGGTCGGCAACCCGCGGCTCCGGAGCTGCATGCGGCTCTTTGATCACTCTGATGCGGCTCAGCTGCATACTTGCCGACCCCCCGCCCCGATTTTCCCGGGAGACTTCCGGATTTCAGTGCATCTCGCAGAAAACTCCCGGGATTAACATTCTCCGATTTTCACCCTTACAATAATAATAAGGGCGTGCCATGATGGTACAGCATTTAGCACCCACTACAATCTGTATAAACAGTGTGCCAGCCCAGCCTCTTGTTATATGCATCTTCTGCTTGCACACGTAAGTGACAGCAAGCCATACTTGGTCAACAGCCACACAGGTTACACTGACGGTGGCCATATAAAACAACTTTAACACTCTTACTAATAATGTGCCACACTTTGAACCAAAACCAAACAAGAATGACAAACACATTTCGGGAGAACATCTGCACCTTAACACAACATAAACACAACAGAACAAATACCCAGAATCCCATGCATCCCTGACTATTCCGGGCTACATTATACACCCCTGCTACCACCAAACCCCGCCCCCACCCCAACCCTGCTCCCTCACACATCACATTCTGGGTATTTGGTCTGTTGTGTTACGGTGCAGATGTTCTCCCGAAATGTGTTTGTCATTCTTGTTTGGTGTGGGTTCACAGTGTGGCACATTATTAGTAAGAGTGTTAAAGTTTTTTATACCGCCACCGTCAGTGTAACCTGTGTGGTTGTTGACCAAGTATGCATTGCTGTCACTTACGTGAGCAAGCAGAAGTCCCATACAACGTGTGGCTGGGCCGGCACGCTGGTTGTAGTGGGCGCTAATAGCTGTACCATCACGGCACGTTCGAGAGAATACTTGCCCTGAAATTCGTAGTCTGCCGGAAAAATCGGGAGGGTTGACAAGTATGATGCTGTCAAGCGCCATTCATATATAACCCGCAGGCCGCACTAGCATTCAATTTTCATATTAAGGTGTGGGCCGCGTGTCTGAGACCCTTGGTTTATACATAGCACAAAGCAAAAAAAAAACTTTGTATGCAGTGTTATTTCATTTTAAATTTCAAAAGATTTTTGAGGCTCCCATTGTTTTCTTTAATTTGTGAAACTGGTCAAAATGGCTCTTTGACTGGTAAAGGTTGCCGACCCCTGCCTTAAGAGAAGGCAACGGGCGATTGCAGCTATTTGGGATACAACACTTCTCAGACGGCAAGAGAACTTTCAAATGTCCGGGTCAGCTGTGAGTCTATTTACCGAAAAACTTGGTCCCTTCCTCCCGTGGATGTGATACAGCCAGTGTGTGACTATAAATATTGCTTTATGGGTGTGACTGTGAAATGGCCAGGCAGCATGCATGATACCCGCATCTTCGCTTACTACACCATTAGCACGTAGCTGAAAGATGGATCCATCCCCTCGTGTCCCAAACAACTGCTTTTTTTATTTTGGGTGACTCAGCTTATCCCCTGACGCAATATCTCACAAAATATTACCCCAACAGCGGAGTCAACCCACAACAACAATACTTTGGGTATTCTCTGTCGAGATTAAATGTTGTAAAATGTTCTTTATCACATTGTCTACTTTCTAATGTCGATTAAAGGTTTGAGTAATTTATGATGGCTCAGGTGTGATTCACTACAATAGGGCCCCACATCACACTGGATTCTAGTTCATTGAAATACCACAACACTGGATATTGTTCAAAGGAGATACATTTTCATTTAAAAACTTGCACACAAAACACAGCAAACAAATGGAAAATGCACAGCAAACGATTTACAATATAAATAAATAATAAATAACTTCACAGTGAAGTAAAGTCATCTACTGGAGAGATTGGAGCAGATGGACGCTCAAGTGTTTTTTTTTTTTTTTTTCACGCATTCGTACTAGGTCGCGTTACGCCGGCGGACGGAGGGGGGCGGGTGTCTTAAACGGTGGCATTGTTGTGTGTGGATACGGATAAGGTTAGGGGTGAGTTACCCTGGATAACCTAAGTGTAAAAGGGGCCTAAGTATAAGACTAGACCTGACCAATCGAAGTCTGTGAGCATGAACTGATGAAGCCTACTGAGGTATTGGCACCAGCCGCCCGACTAGATCTGAACAATCTAAGTCTATGAGCATGAACTGATGAAACCTACTCGGATGAGAGGTAAAAAGTCTTCTAAGACAAACCAAACAGTTCACTTGCGATAGATTCAATGCCCTGGGATTTACTTGAAAATAGGTCTGTAAAACAAAATATATTCATAATTTTAATCAAATAACCACCATTGCATGTTATGTAGACCACAACCAAGTGTTTTAAATGTACAACAAAAAATCATAATATGAGCCCTTTAAACTGAATAAAATACTAAGATATAACAATTCTTCTTTTAGCATGATTCAAAAAGTATAAAAAGTTAATGAGTAATTATGCGACGTAGCAGTTGACTCAAACACCTTTCCAAGTATCTTAGACCCCCACCTCTGAAAGTGTCAGCTTGACCATGCTGAACACTGAACACTTGAGCAGACACTTACTTGTATGGCAGGTTTGGAACATGGCATTGGGTTGTCCTCTATCGACTTTTAAAACAGTTCATAGACTTTGTGTGACAGCGTTTATTATGTCTTTTACTGGTGGTGGAGCTTGATGGAGGTGAAGAAGGATGTTGGCACTCATCCAGATTCAGGAATCCTAATCACTTGCACAGCAAAAAATGCCCCAATACCTCACGTTATGCTAATATTACAACTGTATGACATGTATAATGCAAATAAGTATTTTACAATTACTAGTGTCTGTGTGATATAGGTGTGTTGCAAGGCATAGCATGGGAATACTGTATACATTGTGGTAGTCAGTTACTAAATGTTTAGATCTAGCAGAGGGTGGAAAAAAATAATTATGAAAAACAAACAATGAACAATAAAATGCACTACTAATACTTTGTATGCTTGACTTTTACAACCTTCCTATGCTGCTTGTACTTGTTCCATATTTTAGACACAGCTGACTGTGAACATTCAACATATTTAGCAACATTGCTTGATGATTTACCTTCTTACAGAAGTTGGATAATCCATCCATCCATCCATTTTTCTATCGTTTATCCCTTTCGGGGTCACGGGGGGTGCTGGAGTCCATCTCAGCTGCTTTCGGGCGGAAGGCAGGGTATACCCTGGACAAGTCGTCACCTCATCACAGGGCCAACACAGATAGACGGACAACATTCACACTCACATTCACACACTAGGGCCAGTTGGATAATCGTCTTCTTTTTTTTATTGACATATCTTATGTTGGAGCCATGATTCATGTCAATCCACCAGGTGCAACAGCTGCCAAGCCACGCACATGTCTGTGGAGGATTTCAAGTAGATTGTGAGGTAACAAAGAAAGTTGCTTGGATTTGGGCGTGCGAAAACTTTCATGCATCTGAATTTTAACTGCTGTGTGCCATTTTCTGGTTTTGATAGTACGTCCATTTTTAGTAGAAAAGCCCCGCAACTCTCTGTTCATGAGGCCCCAGGCGGAGGAGCCAGAGCAGCTAAAATCCTCCTTATGCCGCCTTAACGACATCAAATGTGAAACTACAGCAGGGATGTAAATCCGGCCCACGAGATGAGTTTGCTAAGTGTAAAATTGAGCTGCATTTTTAAATGAAAGAAACTGCTGTTCTAAATGGTCCACGGGATGTCACAAAATAAATTCTGTTAGGCAAGCAAATAGTTTATAAAAAGGCGAGCAAGTATACCATGCAAAAGGTACACGGTAAAGCGGGGCTGCAACTTGTCCCCCTTGACCCAACGTGAAACGAACAGGGGTAAAATAAAGAATTGGTAACCCCACTTAGTGAACAGTGGAAATGACAAATGAGATAGTTGATACATTAAGCTTTTTTATTTCTGTGACTTAAAGTTTAATTGCTTTGTAGATACAATGATATTAAGTCTAAATTCATTGTGTTCTTCATGATGTTTTTGAAACCGCACCAATTTTTTTCCTCAGAATTTTCAACTAACTTGAAATGTTTTGTCACAAGGATTATTTGTGATATGTACATTGTCAGAATGTGCTTGTTCCATTTTGAGCCGAAGTAAAACAAAGAAAACAATCTGAAATTGTCGTAGCTAAAATGAGCTAAAATGAGTTTGACACCCCTGAACGAGAGCATCAAGCAGATTTTTCGCAGGTGATGCATTGACTAGATAGTATCGTGTAATGTTTTTATTGGCACGTTGAGCGCATGGAAAACAGCATAGCCACATAGGGCTAATACTGCTACACAGCTGAACAAAGTAACCCTAATTGGAACTGAAAGTGCATGTCATTTGCCAAATGGTCTCTCCAGCCAGTCTCCAATGGGATTATAAGTATCAGAATGTTGTTGAAGTTCTACAGACAAGGTTTAGAGACCTTCTAAAGCCTTTGTAAATGAGCTGTTTGGAATGAATGCAAACCTATCATTTAGCAGATACCCTTCCTCAGCTAGAAGTTTGCCAAGAGTCATTCTATTTCGGTAGGCCCTAATAGAAGTTGCATGTAATTGGACATGCTCTAATCCAGAGTGTCAAACCTACGGCCAGGATTTTATCCGGCCCGCGTGATGAGTTTGCCAAGTATTAAAATGAGCTGCTTTTTTTTTTTAACGAAAGAAACTGCTGTTCTAAATGTGTCCACTGGATGCCACAATAGCAATTCTGTTAGGCAAGCAGACGGTTTATACCGGGGCCAAGCAAGAGGTACACAGTAAAGAGTGACTGTGGCTCCTCCTCCTCGACCCACATGAAACATAAAACATGCCGTTTTATGTCTTCTGCTTCGAACACATTATCATTTGGCACCATTGTTGCCCTAAAATGTCTCTGTCAAACACGAGAAAAGTGAACTTAACCCTTTTGAATAGTTTTTACCTCTGTTTCTTACGGTTTGTTGAGTTAGCTCTGGATTGATATGTGGACATGACAAATGAGGTATTTGATACCTAGAAGTGTTTACTTGTTGTGTTTTTTGTTCAATCCCAGAAATAATGTGATTTAAAGTTTAATCCTGGCTTTTCAGATACACTGAGACGAAGTCTAAACTCATTGTGTTTTTGAAACTGCACCAATTTCCTCAGAATGTTCAACAAACTTTAAGTGTTTTGTCCAGAGGATTATTTGTGATTTGTACCCTTTCATAATGTGCTTGTTCTATTTTTGGCCAAAGTAAAACTAAGAAAACAACCTGGAGTTCTCTTTATTTTTAAGTTATCATACCATGATTTTACCATTCCAGCCCCATTGGTAATAGATTTTCCTCCATGCGGCCCCTGACCTAAAATGACTTTGACACCCCTGCTCTAATTTGTCTCGAGTTAAAGTTGCGAGTCTCCGGATGTTGTAATGTAGCTAGTTGATGCTTTATTTTTGGCATGGGAATGATCTCGACCAGAATTGTTTCAAAGCCGCCAGCTATTTTATTGCTCTTCTGGAACACCTTTAGGAATACTTATTGCGCAGATCCAAATGGGTGAATTTTTGTTCAGATCGATACTTCCCACATGTTAAAGTCCTAGGTAGGTCATTAGGACGTCCATCTATCCGTGATGTCAGTAGATGTTGCAGTTACCTGTAAATACATAAGCAGAGAACCAACTGTCCAAGCAAAACGATGGGTGAGCAATGCCAATATACATTAATTTGTTTCTAACAAGCCTGTTTCTGTGCCCAACATTTTTGGGTGGAAATATTGGCATATGTACTTGCTA
This sequence comes from Nerophis lumbriciformis, assembly GCF_033978685.3. Taxonomy (NCBI): domain Eukaryota; kingdom Metazoa; phylum Chordata; class Actinopteri; order Syngnathiformes; family Syngnathidae; genus Nerophis; species Nerophis lumbriciformis. The sequence goes on from NC_084580.2 coordinate 666,534, forward strand.
TTAAATCAAATCTGCCACTGTCATAATTTACGAGATTATACTCATCATTACGTTGGCACATTTTGTGGCATGCATTAGCTGATATACTGTATTTCTCTGTAAGGACTATCAAGTAAGTAGGGTGGCAGCACCTCTGGAGATGTCTGAGGGCCTGTCAGCATTGAGGGCTGATCTGGTACGTCAGCTGTAACAGGCTGTGGAGAGTTTAAAACCTCACCGGTCCTATCAAACTGCACTATTTGAATGTCTGAAGCAACCGGCTAGGGCAGGAGTGTCATTATTTCTCCCAAAAAACATGTTGCCTTTTGTAACAAGGACAGAGCGTCCTCCACTTCCTTTTCAACCTTCTTTGAGTATCTGACGTTTCCTAACCATAACATTCTCCCAAAGGAGCCATCTAAGTCATCTTTTAAATCCTCAAGTTTAGCAACAGTCATTTTCACAAAGTAATAAAATGAATCCATAGTTTGAAAAAAACGATAAAAGTGAATCAGCACTACGTTATATAATGCGATGAGTGACTTGCTCTGGGCTTCACATAGCCTGTTCAGGCATTTTTTTAGGTGATTTTTTTCAGAAATGTAATTCTCACTCCTCTCTGAGCTGCCACCTTAATGTGGTAGAGGAGTTTGCGTGTCCCAATGATCCTAGGAGCTATGTTGTCCGGGGGCTTCCATGCCCCCTGGTAGGGTCTCCCAAGACAAACAGGTCCTAGGTGAGGGATCAGACAAAGAGCAGCTCGAAGACTTCTATGGAAATGCAAGAACCGAGACTCAGATTTCCCTCGCCCGGACGCGGGTCACCTGGGCCCCCCCTCCGGAGCCAGGCCCGGAGTTGGGGCACGATGGCGAGCGCCTGGTGGCCGGGCCTGTCCCCATGGGGCCCGGCCGGGCACAGCCCGAAGAGGCAACGTGGGTCCCCCCTCCAATGGGCTCACCACCCATAGCAGGGGCCATAGAGGTCGGGTGCAATGTGAGCTGGGCGGTAGCCGAAGGCAGGGCACTTGGCGGTCCGATCCTCGGCTACAGAAGCTAGCTCTTGGGACGTGGAACGTCACCTCGCTGGGGGGGCTGGACTCTCGAGAGGGGCTGGACTCTCTTCCACTCTGGCGTTGCCAGCAGTGAGAGGCGACGGGCTGGGGTGGCAATTCTTGTTTCCCCCCGGCTCAGAGCCTGCATGTTGGAGTTCAACCCGGTGGACGAGAGGGTAGCTTCCCTCCGCCTTCGGGTGGGGGGACGGGTCCTGACTGTTGTTTGCGCTTACGCGCCAAACAGCAGCTCAGAGTACCCACCCTTTTTGGATTCACTCGAGGAAGTACTTGAGAGTGCTCCCCCGGGTGATTCCCTCGTTCTACTGGGGGACTTCAACGCTCATATTGGCAACGACAGTGAAACCTGGAGAGGCGTGATTGGGAAGAATGGCCGCCCGGATCTGAACCCAAGTGGTGTTTTGTTATTGGACTTTTGTGCCCGTCACGGATTGTCCATAACGAACACCATGTTCAAGCATAAGGGTGTCCATATGTGCACTTGGCACCAGGACACCCTAGGCCGCAGTTCTATGATCGACTTTGTAGTTGTGTCATCGGATTTGCGGCCTCATGTTTTGGACACTCGGGTGAAGAGAGGGGCGGAGCTTTCTACCGATCACCACCTGGTGGTGAGTTGGCTGCGATGGTGGGGGAGGATGCCGGACAGACCTGGCAGGCCCAAACGCATTGTGAGGGTTTGCTGGGAACGTCTGGCAGAGTCTCCTGTCAGAGAGAGTTTCAATTCCCACCTCCGGAAGAACTTTGAACATGTCACGAGGGAGGTGCTGGACATTGAGTCCGAGTGGACCATGTTCCGCACCTCTATTGTCGAGGCGGCTGATTGGAGCTGTGGCCGCAAGGTAGTTGGTGCCTGTCGTGGCGGTAATCCTAGAACCCGTTGGTGGACACCGGCGGTGAGGGATGCCGTCAAGCTGAAGAAGGAGTCCTATCGGGTTCTTTTGGCTCATGGGACTCCTGAGGCAGCGGACAGGTACCGACAGGCCAAGCGGTGTGCGGCTTCAGCGGTCGCGGAGGCAAAAACTCGGACATGGGAGGAGTTCGGGGAAGCCATGGAAAACGACTTCCGGACGGCTTCGAAGCGATTCTGGACCACCATCCGCCGCCTCAGGAAGGGGAAGCAGTGCACTACCAACACCGTGTATGGTGCGGATGGTGTTCTGCTGACCTCGACTGCGGAAGTTGTGGATCGGTGGAGGGAATACTTCGAAGACCTCCTCAATCCCACCAACACGTCTTCCTATGAGGAAGCAGTGCCTGGGGAATTTGTGGTGGGCTCTCCTATTTCTGGGGCTGAGGTTGCTGAGGTAGTTAAAAAGCTCCTCGGTGGCAAGGCCCCGGGGGTGGATGAGATCCGCCCGGAGTTCCTTAAGGCTCTGGATGCTGTAGGGCTGTCTTGGTTGACAAGACTCTGCAGCATCGCGTGGACATCGGGGGCAGTACCTCTGGATTGGCAGACCGGGGTGGTGGTTCCTCTCTTTAAAAAGGGGAAACGGAGGGTGTGTTCTAACTATCGTGGGATCACACTCCTCAGCCTTCCCGGTAAGGTCTATTCAGGTGTACTGGAGAGGAGGCTACGCCGGATAGTCGAACCTCGGATTCAGGAGGAACAGTGTGGTTTTCGTCCTGGTCGTGGAACTGTGGACCAGCTCTACACTCTCGGCAGGGTCCTTGAGGGTGCATGGGAGTTTGCCCAACCAGTCTATATGTGCTTTGTGGACTTGGAAAAGGCATTCGACCGTGTCCCTCGGGAAGTCCTGTGGGGAGTGCTCAGAGAGTATGGGGTTTCGGACTGTCTGATTGTGGCGGTCCGCTCCCTGTATGATCAGTGTCAGAGCTTGGTTCGCATTGCTGGCAGTAAGTCGGACACGTTTCCGGTGAGGGTTGGACTCCGCCAAGGCTGCACTTTGTCACCGATTCTGTTCATAACTTTTATGGACAGAATTTCTAGGCGCAGTCAAGGCGTTGAGGGGATCCGGTTTGGTGGCTGCAGGATTAGGTCTCTGCTTTTTGCAGATGATTTGGTCCTGATGGCTTCATCTGGCCAGGATCTTCAGCTCTCACTGGATCGGTTCGCAGCTGAGTGTGAAGCGACTGGGATGAGAATCAGCACCTCCAAGTCCGAGTCCATGGTTCTCGCCCGGAAAAGGGTGGAGTGCCATCTCCGGGTTGGGGAGGAGATCTTGCCCCAAGTGGAGGAGTTCAAGTACCTCGGAGTCTTGTTCACGAGTGAGGGAAGAGTGGATCGTGAGATCGACAGGCGGATCAGTGCGGCGTCTTCAGTAATGCGGACGCTGTATCGATCCGTTGTGGTGAAGAAGGAGCTGAGCCGGAAGGCAAACCTCTCAATTTACCGGTCGATCTACGTTCCCATCCTCACCTATGGTCATGAGCTTTGGGTTATGACCGAAAGGACAAG
>NC_084580.2:672500-760000 GCF_033978685.3 Nerophis lumbriciformis
CAAATCATCAAAATTAAATGAAATAAACATTTGAATGCATCAGTCTGTGTGCAATGAATAAATATAATGTACAAGTTACACCTTTTGAATGCAATTACTGAAATAAATCAAGTTTTTCAAAATATTCTAATTTACTGACTTTTACCTGTATATACAGTATACAGTCGCAGTATGTATGCATATATGTGTGTGTGTGTGTGTGTGTGTGTGTGTGTGTGTGTGTGTGTGTGTGTGTGTGTGTGTGTGTATATATTTATATATATACTATGTGTGTGTGTATAAATATATATATATATATATATATATATATATATATATATATATATATATATATATATATATACATATATATATATATATATATATATATATATATATATACACATATATAAATATATATACATATATATATATATGCAATTTTCGTAAAAAATATGTGAACGGTTGTCGATTAATGCATTTAATGCCAATCACAAACGTGGATCCTCTCTGGTTGACAAGCGGCTAGCAGCTATAAATGTGTATCCATAAACAGTGTGGAGACGCTCCCCTAAATGAATAATAATTACTTCCTTTACGGCAAATAAACTGTATTTCTTCTTAGCATCTTAAGTATCATTATCAAGTAATATTATCACTGTAGGTAGAGGCTACACATGTTACACACTGAGAACAAGCCTGGCGCAAGCATGCTAACCTATCTTGAAACCACACCAAGAAATAAGTGCTCAGCAAAGTTTAGGAAGTATAGATGGAACCACGTTGCAGCAGTAAGTAATCAGTTAAACACAGGAAATTAACAAATATATTAATAAGAGTCTGTAGAGAGGATAAGGTAGGAAGAGGATACCATAAATCGGTGATGTCGATATTAAAGGTAGTATCAGAATATGATCGACACTAAAATGAACAGATCGATATTTTTATTTTCTCAAAATTCTTCTTTTTTTGTTTTTGTTAATGTTTACAAACTCAGAGAATAATTCCCTGGAAATCAGGAAGACTTTGAGAGCAAAAACTAAATGATTAAAAAGAGTAGTAGATAGTAGTTTTTGCTTTTGTTTAGTTATTGTGTACTATTGACTTTGTTTTGATCAAACAATTATGTAAAAAAAGAAGAAGAAGGAACAAGTGTAAGTATTGTGTTTATATTGTTAAACTGTCAATAGCACTCACCATTAATACATTGAAAAATGTGTACTTAATGCTTGTGATCGGTATCGACCGATCCCCCTCATGGATAATCAGTATTAGAATCAACAGCACAAAACCTATGTTGGAACATCCCCAGTATAAAATAGTTTATTTCGAAAGGTTTTAAAAATCCATATTTAAAGACAGGTTTGTGTGACATGTGTGACATTTTGTATTTTTCCTATTTTGCTTGTAGGAGCCTAAATACTATTTCGGTTAATTTGAATAAAGTATACTTTATGTTTATTCAGACGAAAAAGGGACGATTAACCTTATTTAAATAAAGGAAGTTTTATCATGCATGTTAAAGTTATTAATTAGTCACACTTAAATTTAATTTGTGTTTGTGTGATTGATTTGAAGATGTACTATTTCATTTTTCTTGTATTATATTGAAAAGTATATCATGGCTTTATGATAACATACTGTTTAATTGCTTGTAATAGGGAATAATCTGTGGGGGGAAAAGTTTGGACACTGGGTAATGCAGTCAAGTATTATCAATCAATCAATCAATCAATAAATCACAGTTTACTTATATAGCCTTTATCACAAATGTCAAAGAGTACAGTAAAGTGGAGCCAAGCAGTTTTTTTTACCTCTCCTTTAAATAACTCGTTATATTCCCCTGTATGCCGCACTTTTCGTTCCACATCGTTATCGTTTTACATCTTGGAATAATAGAGTTTTCAAGTAAATATTGAACAAAACGGACAAGAGCGTAGGGAGTTATATTTTTTCATTGCTGCTAATAACAGGAGATCGAGGAAGTATACTGTAGCAGCGTCAAGCCGAGACTTCATTAGGAACCAACAGTGTTGGGTTAGTTACTGAAAACCAGTAACTAGTTACAGTCACAAGTTACTTTATTTCAAAAGTAACTCAGTTACTAACTCAGTTACTTACACCAAAAAGTAATGCGTTACTATGAAAAGTAACTATTTAGTTACTTCTTTTTTTTTTAAGGCTCCCATTAATGCCCTTTTAGTCTTCATTTCAGTACTGTTATTGCACTGGAGAATAATACAATCTGTTGATCAACTTGACATGCATTTGCATCACTGAACTCTGCTAAGCAATGTGCTCTACATACAACACACAAAGACAAAGATATGTTTCAAAGGGCCAATTTATTTCAGGCCAGAACAAATTGACAAAACTATTTTAAATAGCGGCAACATAATGGCACTTTAACTTTAACTTTAAGTAGATAGGATCTTTGATCATAGACAAAACTTATAATTAACTAAAATGTTATTTTCTTTGTGCTCGACAAAAGAAAAGTATTGAGAATGTGTCCATGTTAAAAAACTCGACTTCTGGCTTTGCCATGATGTCTTGTTAGTTGTTATGGGAGTAGCGTATGTGTGTGTGTGTGTGTGTGTGTGGCCCTTTAAGATATGACAGCATGTGAGGTGAGTGACGTCAGTGAGTGAGTGGGCGAGAGAGGTGAGGGAACGGCGACAGTGAGTGCTTGCAGGTGCTCAAGCTTGGTGGATGGCTGCGTCCAATAAAGTCACAAAGTTGCAACAAACCGCCGGCCTCGTCATTCACCCTCAGCTGTAAAGAGCCACTTCCGGGTAAAGTGAAGGTTGTTCGCCCCGAAGTACATACGTCTCCCCTGCGCCCCTCAACTACGGTCTGGGATCCCCCCGTCCCCACCCACACAAGGCACGCCTTTTCTTTTCCACCGCAGCGCTCCAATAAAACACACTCAGATCTTCTGTTTCTAGCCGATACTACATAAAAAATAACGTAAAATAACGCAGTAACGCATCATGTAGTAACGGTAACTGAGTTACTGAATATAAAAAATAACGCGTTAGATTACTAGTTACTGCCGAAACTAACGGCGTTACAGTAGTAACGCGTTAGTCCCAACACTGGGAACCAACAGTACCTGTTACTGTTTTCCCATTTTTGCTGTTGTTTTTTGGTTTAATTTTCTTTCTGCAGTGTTTTGGGGCCAACGAAAAGTGAGTCACGGCCCACAGATGGCCCTTGGGCCGAATTTTGGGCACCCCTGCTGCAGAAGCCAGATCTTTGTGGCCATTACAGTCTTAGTACTGTAGTATATTTGTTTATTGTATGGTCACATATGGGGGTACAAGTCACATGCCACATGTGGTACGTCATCGTCAGAAGTCGTAAAATCAGCTGTTCCACTGGCTGATTTGTGGTGAGGGTGAACGGGGAAGTTCTTCTCTGGCTGACTGCCTTGTTTTTTCATGAATCACTGCAGTTTTAAATGTAAGTGCTTAGTTTTGTATCCACAATAAATCAGCACATATCATTTATTTTGACTCGTTATCTTCCCAATATCTGGCGAGCAATGTTTGTCGTGGTTGACGAGAAATCTTAGATGTTAGATGCTGGAACATGTCCAACATGTTGCAACAGTCAGCCTTAAAGGCCTACTGAAATGCGATTTTCTTATTTAAACGGGGATAGCAGGTCCATTCTATGTGTCATACTTGATCATTTTGCGATATTGCCATATTTTTGCTGAAAGGATTTAGTAGAGAACAACAACGATAAAGTTCGCAACTTTTGGTCACTGATAAGAAAGCCTTGCCTGTACCAGAAGTAGCAGACGAGTAGCGTGACGTCACAGGTTGTGGAGCTCCTCACATCTGCACATTGTTTACAATCATGGCCACCAGCAGCGAGAGCGATTCGGACCGAGAAAGCGACGATTTCCCCATTAATTTGAGCGAGGATGAAAGATTTGTGGATGAGGAAAGTGAGAGTGAAGGACTAGAAGGCAGTGGGAGCGATTCAGATAGGGAAGATGTGGGTGGGACCTGATATTCAGCTGGGAATGACTAAAACAGTAAATAAACACAAGACATATATATACTCTATTAGCCACAACACAACCAGGCTTATATTTAATATGCCACAAATTAATCCCGCATAACATACACCTCCCCCCTCCCGTCCATATAACCCGCCAATACAACTCAAACACCTGCACAACACACTCAATCCCACAGCCCAAAGTACCGTTCACCTCCCCAAAGTTCATACAGCACATATATTTCCCCAAAGTCCCCAATGTTACGTACGTGACATGCACATAGCGGCACGCACGTACGGGCAAGCGATCAAATGTTTGGAAGCCGCAGCTGCATGCGTACTCACGGTACCGTGTCTGCGTATCCAACTCAAAGTCCTCCTGGTAAGAGTCTCTGTTGTCCCAGTTCTCCACAGGCCAATGGTAAAGCTTGACTGTTATCTTCCGAGAATGTAAACAATGAAACACCGGCTGTGTTATCCGGCACACCAGTCAAGGGGTGTATTCTACGGCGGGGGTGCTTTATCCGGCACAACACTTGCCGCAATACACCGCTTCCCACCTACAGCTTTCTTCTTTGCTGTCTCCAGAAAAACTCCAAATCAGTAGAGGATCATCGACTTTAGAACGTCACTACGATAATTTACGGTAGTGGTGCCAAACTCAATTGCACATATTAAAACACACTTAGGTCAGGTTAAATTAAACCCTTTCTTCCCCCATTCACGCTTGTGCGTGCGTTGTATATCACAAAAAAACATTCACGTTATTTACTAGACTCTGTGTAAGTGCACACTGGTTTTAAAGATACAGATGTGTTATGTGTCAATCTGTGCTTGCCTCTTTGGCTTGGACAAAATGTGCACGGCAGCCAGAAAATGTTTTTATGTGTTTTATGTCTTTTATTATCTCCACTTGTGTCGATGGACTTTTTAGTAAGACAAGTTTGGAGGAAATGTGCATTTGTGAAAAGAACCACTTTCGTGTTCGTAAGTTACTGCTTGAAGAGTTATATTTTAGATTTCAATATAGACACCTGGGAGCCCTTAGATGTGTCATGACTGGTGGGCATAGATAAAACAGAGGGAGAGATACTATGGGAGAGAGCCGCTTGTGTACATGTTGGGATGGCTGTGGATGTTGTTTTGGCTTTTTTCAATATAGCGATTGTTGATCGACCACCTCCTCGACAACTGGACAAAAGCTATAATATTTTACAGTATTTACAAAACCTAAACCAGTGAAGTTGGCACGTTTTGTAAATCGTAAATAAAAACAGAATACAATGATTTGCTAATCCTTTTCAACTTATATTCAATTGAATACACTGCAAAGACTAGATATTTAATGTTCGAACTGAGAAACTATATATTTTTTTGCAAATAATCATTAACTTAGAATTTAATTGCAGCAACACATTGCAAAAAAGTTGGCACAGGGGCATTTTTACCACTGTGTTACATGGCCTTTCCTTTTAACAACACTCAGTAAACGTTTGGGAACCGAAGAGACCAATTTTTGAAGCTTTTCAGGTGGAATTCTCTCCCATTCTTGCTTGATGTACAGCTTAAGTTGTTCAACAGTCCGTATTTTATGCTTCATAATGCGCCACACATTTTCAATGGGAGACAGGTCTGGACTACAGGCAGGCCAGTCTAGTAATCGCACTCTTTTACTACGAAACCACGCTGTTGTAACACGTGCAGAATTTGGCTTGGCATTGTCTTGCTGAAATAAGCAGGGGCGTCCATGATAACGTTGCTTGGATGGCAACATATGTTGCTCCCAAACCTGTATGTACCTTTCAGCATTAATGGCGCCTTCACAGATGTGTAAGTTACCCATGCCTTGGGCACTAATACACCCCCATACCATCACAGATGCTGGCTTTTGAACTTTGCGCTTATAACAATCCAGATGGTTCTTTTCCTCTTTGGTCCGGAGGACACGACGTCCACAGTTTCCAAAAAAAATTTGAAATGTGGACTTGTCAGACCACAGAACACTTTTCCACTTTGCATCAGTCCATCTTAGATGAGCTTGGGCGTTTCTGGGTGTTGTTGATAAATGGCTTTCGCTTTGCATAGTAGAGTTTTAACTTGCACTTACAGATGTAGCAATAAACTGTAGTTACTGACAGCGGTTTTCTGAAGTGTTCTTGAGCCCATGTGGTGATGTCCTTTACACACTGATGTCGGTTTTTGATGCAGTACCGCCTGAGGGATCGAAGGTCACGGGCATATCCGCTTACGTGCAGGGATTTCTCCAAATTCTCTGAACCTTTTGATGATATTACGGACCGTAGATGGTGAAATCTCTAAATTCCTTGCAATAGCTCGTTGAGAAATGTTGTTCTTAAACTGTGCGACAATTTGCTGACGCATTTGTTCGCAAAGTTGCGACTCTTGACCCATCCTTGTTTGTGAATGACTGAGCATTTCATGGAATCTACTTTTATACCCAATCATGGCACCCACCTGTTCCCAATTAGCCTGTTCACCTGTGGGATGTTCCAAATAAGTGTTTGATGAGCCTTCCTCAACTTTCTCAGTCTTGTTTGCCACTTGTGCCAGCTTTTTTTAAACATGTTGCAGGCATCAAATTCCAAATGAGCTAATATTTGCAAAAAATTACAAAGTTTACCAGCTCAAATGTTAAGTATCTTGTCTTTGCAGTCTATTCAATTGAATATAGGTTGAAAAGGATTTGCAAATCATTGTATTCTGTTCTTATTTATGATTTACACAACGTGTCAACTTCACTGGTTTTGGGTTTTGTACACTCAAAAACAGCAGAATCCATGAGATTTATGACTTCAGTCGGGATGTCGATAGACAAGGGCAATTTCCGGGATTTATCTCCAGAATCCAGACGTTTAGCAACTCTTGAGTATGCGTCTGAGGAGCAAGTGTTTCCCCTTCCCAGCATGCCTTGTTGTCATTGCAATTATAACTTTTGACAATGGTATCATGCATTTTTAATGTTATTTTGTAAAGACAGGGTTTAATAGTTAAAGTCGTGTCGTGTACAGTTAAATTATTGCTGTTTGTGGTAATCTGACAACATTAGTTCGAATGTTTAGTGCAATTCATGTATTAGTACCACTGTGGCCTCCAGTGTTGATTGCATTACATAAAGTGTATATGAAATAAATGTAATATGAAATATTTGCAGTAGAGTTGCTAAAGTTAGTATAAGTTTCTTTTTGCTGAAATTTGCTATTCAGACCGGATGAAATACCTCCTCATAGTGCCGGATCTGGCCCGTAGGCTGGGAGTTTGACATCAGTGCACTAGAGCAGTGTTTTTTAACCTTTTTTGAGCCAAGGCATTTTTTGCGTTGAAAAAATCCGAAAGCACACCACCATCAGAAATCATTAAAAAAAAACGAAACTCAGTTGACAGTAAAAAGTCGTTGTCGCAATTGTTGGATATGACTTTAAACCATAACCAAGCATGCATCAATATAGCTCTTGTCTCAAAGTAGGTGTACTGTCACGACCTGTCACATCACGCCGTGACTTATTTAGAATTTTTTGCTGTTTTCCTGTGTGTAGTGTTTTAGTTCTTGTCTTGCGCTTTTATTTGGTGGCTTTTTTGGTATTTTCCTGTAGCAGTTACATGTCTTCCTTTGAGCGATTTCCCGCATCTCCTTTGTTACATTGTGGATGCCGTCTTTGCTCCACAGTAAGTCTTTGCTGTCGTCCAGCATTCTGTTTTTGTTTACTTTGTAGCCAGTTCGGTTTCAGTTTCAGTCTGCATAGCCTTCCCTAAGCTTCAATGCCTTTTCTTAGGGGCAGTCACCTTTTGTTTATTTTTGGTTTAAGCATTAGACACCTTTTTACCTGCACCATGCCTCCCGCTGTTTTCGACATCTAGAAAGCAATTAGCTACCGGCTGCCACATACTGATATGGAAGAGTATTACACGGTTACTCTGCCGAGCTCTAGACAGCACCGACACTCAACAACAACACATCATTTGCAGACTATAATAACTGGTTTGCAAATTTGTTTTAACCCAAATAGGTGAAATTAGATAATCTCCCACTGCACACCAGACTATCTCACGGTACACTAGATCATCAACTTACTCGGAATGTCTCTATGATTCCCCCAAATAATGTCCAGAAAAAAACAGGAAAACAGAAAGGTGTTCCAATTATGATGCTGGTCTAACAGGCTGATGTCTGAACAAACACGGACAACATTTTCAGAATTCAATGTGCAGTAATTCTGATGTTAATCATCAAAAGGTTTAATGCTTACTTTATCTAGTGAGGCCTCAGTTGTCTGTAAAGTTTAAAGTCACCCTTTCACTCGTCCATCAATGGGACCCTTCTCCAAAGGGACAACACCGATTTGTAAAAGATATTTATTTTCTTTAGCTTCTATTCCTGGTTCTTGGGTCCGGGAAAACCATGGCGAAGTAGTCAATAATCACACAGTTTGGAAGTTGTACAAATTGTATTAAAAGTAAGATAAATAATTACAGAGCAATATATTTCTATTTAGGAGGAATGGCAGAGAGTGAGAGATGAGGATAACTTTTATAGTGCTAACGTTGCAACCTCGTGAATTTTGTAACAGTGAAAGAAGGTTTTAGGGAATGCAGAACTCATCACTCTAATCACTTATTACTCATCATCTGACGTTTTAATGTGTTTTCTCTCCCTCTCGCTGTACCTCTCTCTTTATGTCTTTCTCAAGGCTCAGGAAAATGTATTTGTTGAGTTCAACCACCAGGAGTTGCTTGAGTTCTACAACAAGGTCAGTTCATATTTCTCTGTGTGCGTGTGCTTGTGTGTGTGTACATGTCAACTTCCTCTTACTCAAACTTCCTCTTTCTTGCAGCTTGAAATCGTACAAGGCCAATTGGATTCCCTGACTTGATCTTTGTTAAAAAAAAAAAAAAACACACACAATCTCACACACATACACGGCACACTTTAGTTGTGTTTGGCAGACAGCTTAGAGCAGTGGTCCCCAACCACCGATTGGTACCGGGCCGCACAGGAAATACAATTAAAAAAACATTTTTTAATTTTATTTTTATTTTTTATTAAATCAACATAAAAAACACAATATATACCGTATTTTTCGGACTATAAGTCGCAGTTTTTTTCATAGTTTGGCCGGGCTCCAGTGCGACTTATATATGTTTTTTTCCTTCTTTATCATGCATTTTCGGCAGGTGCAACTTATACTCCGGTGCGACTTATACTCCGAAAAATACGGTACATTATATATCAATATAGATCAATACAGTCTGCAGGGATACAGTCCGTAAGCACACATGATTGTATTTCTTTATTAAAAAATAAAAAATACCCCCACCCCGCTGGTCCACTGGATTAGAGGATATTTGTAAAAACAACACACAAGCCCTTTTGAAAACAATACATCTTTTTTTCTTTACTATAGAGAAGTCTGATTGTGTGTGTCACATTTTCATCTGCAGGCTGTTGGAAGAATGTAGGTTTTGCCAATAAAGCTTCTTAAATAAGTGTTCTCTCTGTTGAATTTCTTCTTTGTGCTATTATTTGTCTTCTAAGACAAAATTAATAAAGGGAAATTGATATCGATACGACTTGTCCAGGGTGTACCCAGCTTTCCGCCCGAATGCAGCTGAGATAGGCTCCAGCACCCCCCGCGACCCCGAACGGGACAAGCGGTAGTAAATGGATGGATGGATGGATGGATACAGTTTTAAATGCAAACTGCGATTTTGCTACTAAGGCTATGTCCACACTAAGCCGGATAACCCCCTAAACAAATAATTATTTAGCCTAAAACCCGTTTCAGCCAAACTAAACAGGCGTTTAAGGTTGCCCTCCTTGGATAATATTTTACATGGTTTAGTGCGACGTGTATTTCTTGAATCTCTTAACTTTGTATGGACTCATTGATCGTTTACAAATTGAGTTCGGAGAGGAAGTGACGCCAGAAAGACCGCGCCCCACACAGGAAGTGACGTCAGAAAGAACGCGCCACAGCCACCTTCATAACAAGCGGTTTCCACTCGGAGGTAAACCCTAGACATATGAAGGCGAGTCATCCAGACATGCCCGTGTTTCTCCTTCTTCCGTCTGTACAGACGCTTGGGGAAATCACACATGAATACCTTACGAGAAAGCAATTGCAGCTATTTGGGATACAACACTTCTCAGACGGCAAGAGAACTTTCGAATGTCCGGGTCAGCTGTGATTCTACTTACCGAAAAACTTTGTCCATTTGTCGAAGGAGAGACAACGACAATACAAGCTCCCATGGATGTGATAAAAAAGGTAGCGTGTGATCAATTATTGTCCGCCATGTTTGTCGTGGACTCAACGTCTAGGTCCAGAGTATATAAAATTACCAAAAAGGAATGGACAATGAAGGTGAAGGCAAAAGAGTGAGGAGTGTCCTGACCAGATATCTAGATCATACTTGCCAACCTTGAGACCTCCGAATTTGGGAGATGGGTGGGGTTGGGGGGGGCGGGGTTTGGTGGTAGCGGGGTGTATATTGTAGCCCGGAAGAGTTGGGGCTGCAAGGGATTCTGGGTATTTGTTCTGTTGTGTTTATGTTGTGTTACGGTGCGGGTGTTCTCCCGAAATGTGTTTGTCATTCTTGTTTGGTGTGGGTTCGCAGTGTGGCGCATATTTGTAACAGTGTTAAAGTTGTTTATACGGCCACCCTCAGTATGACCTGTATGGCTGTTGATCAAGTATGCCTTGCAGTCACTTACGTGTGTCTGTAGAAAGCGCATACAACATGTGACTGGGCCGGCACGCTGTTTGTATGGAGAAAAAGCGGACGCGACGACAGGTTGTAGGTGAAGCTACATGCAGTGCCTTAAAGGCACGCCCCCAGAATTGTTGTCCGGATGAAAATTGGGAGAAATTCGGGAGAATGGTTGCCCCGGGAGATTTTCGGGAGGGGCACTGAAATTCGTGAGTCTCCCGGAAAAATCGTGAGGGTTGGCAAGTATGATCTAGATCCCTAGATTGATTGATGTAAAATTTTCTTTATCACATTGTTTACCTTCATGTGTCTAATAAAGATTTGATTAATTTATAATGGCTCAGGTGTGATTCACTACAATAGGGCCCCACAGCACACTGGATTCCAGTTAATTGAAATACCACAACACTGGATATTGTTCAGATAAGTTACATTTAATTTAAGAACTTGCACACAAAGCAACACTGGAGGTGACTATGACGTGCGCATTTTCCGCGCATGCGTACTAGGTCGCGTTGGTTGCGCCGGCAGACGGGGGGGGGGGGGGGGGGGGGGGTCTTTTTTTTTTTTTTTTTTTTATTTTATTTTTTTTTATGTCCTGTCCAGCTTCTCAGGCAAATCATATAGTTGATGTAGATGCCCATGTCGGCTGTTCAGATTTACTTTACAAAAGAGAAGTGTAGGATACTTCTCTTGTTGCCTTATTTGTATTTGACTTTATTAAATGTATTTATATTATCATTTAGTGCAGCCGGGCCGGAGCAGGAGGGGATAGAAAGAGAAAAAAAAAGAAGACAGAGGGGGAAATTGTGGGGACAAGAGGGGGATTAGACAGAGAGACAAAAACAACAACAGCAAACAACAACAACAACAACAATAGAGCAACATCAGCAAATATGACATGTACAAATATGATGGTAAAAGTAATAGCAAATAAGCAGTTAGCGAAAAATAAAAAATAATACAGAAATAACAATGAGCATTATTACACTACAAATGGATCAATACAAATACCAATAGAAATAGCGCTATTGATAATGAACAATACCAATAATTTACCTTTATTATCAACAATACAGTTGTTTAAATGCAACAATACATATACGTAATGATAACTTGAGATACGAAAGAATGCAGAAAAATGGAGGGGGAGAAAGAGAAGCAACCTACATTAACCTTGTAGATTGTTATAGTCACAATAGGTTAAGCTTTGTCAGTGTGCCATGTGTTACACCCAGTTTACCCTAGGGCAACAACGTTAATATATGTTTGATGAAACGTGATTATGTGCATGAGTGTAAGTATGCATATGTACTTGTATATGTACAGAATGTGTATATGTGTTTGTACAATGAATGTATATGTACAGAATGTGTATATGTGTTTGTACAATGAATGTATATGTACAGAATGTGAATATGTGTTTGTACAGTGAATGTATATGTACAGTATGTGTATGTGTATGTTTGTATATTGAATGTGCGTGTGGATGTACGAACATTAGGTAGGTAAATATGTACTGTATTTGTGTATGTATGTGGGAGCGTAGGTACCTATGTACGTATGTGAGCATATGTGAATTTGCATGTACAATACATTCGACTCCCAGAGTGCGTGGGAGCCAGAGCACGGCCCCATCACCCCCGAGAGCCCAACCCACAAACAGGAGGCGTGGTGCCCAGGGAACCAGGGACCACCGCCCCCACGCAGCCAAGCCGGCCAGCGACAGGAACCCCAGAGCCCGACCCACCGTACCGCCCACAAGGGCCAGCAGCAGGCCGCAGACAGACGCACCCGGCAGAGGACAGGGCACGAGAAAAGCAGGGGACAGCCAGACCCCAAGCCAGCGAGAGACCACACCCCACACGGGCAGAAAGGCGAGACGCCCCGCCCGAGGGACCCAGAGACTCCCCGCAACCGGACGGGAAGACCGCCCCCGCCCCACCGGCAACCGGGCCCCCACGAGCCCACCCCCCACCCCCGGAGAGCGCGGCGAGGCCAGCCCCCGGCCACCCCACCCAAATCGGCCGCCGCAGGACCACCCAGGCACAGGGCCACGGGAACCACCCACCCCACCCGCAGGGACCCCAACGATGGAGATGGAACAACCAGCAACCGCCCCGCCGAGACCCCCCCCTGAGGGAGGGGAAAATTAAAAAATAATATTAATAAAATATATTAAAAAATAAATAAATAAATAAATTAATTAATTAATTAATTAAAAAAAAAAGAATTAAAAGAAGATCACAGACAGGGGGGGGGGGGGGGGGGTCTTAAACGACCATTGTGTGTGTGTGGACAAGGATAAGGTTTGGTGGGATTTACCCTGGATAACCTGAGGCGGCTTAATGTAGAAGGGGCCTAAGAGAGTGGATGTGGTGAAGGTGAAATCCCAAGATGCTGGTATTGTAGGCTCATTATTTAAGTCCAGCCTAGACTGCTGGCGATATAGATGGACGCTCTAAATTACTTGTTTTTGTCCCGACATCTACATCCATACTTATGTGTTAAAGTATAGAGCAACTCTTATCACGCTTCCAAATCAGTACCAATACAATGTAAGCATTATTATTTTTCTGTAGGCAACATTTGTGACACAACTCTTGGATCTTGAGCAGAAAGGTGAGTGTCTGAATTTGTGCATCTGCATGTCCACTCTGCATTTTTTTTTTTATTGTTGCTTTCTTCCAAGCCAGATTTGACAGTTGCTGCCACTGAACATGCAGTAGCCCGTGGAAAGTCCTCAGTTCCAGTGTAGAGAACCGATGGACTAACAAAGACTCACAGAACCAAAATTGTGTCTGCCTTGAGCTTCTCAGGGGTGTCAGATAGCATTTTAGGGTGAGTAAAAACTTGGTTTTGCAATTACAGAACACTGTAAGAGTGGATTTACTAATGCAAATTAACAAGTGGTGCCAAACAATTTTTCTTTAGGTGAGACAGGTTTTTCTTCCTGTCACTCCCATGTACACCATTGGAGAGATGTGGCCACGAGTGTCACCAGAGACTCAGTGTAGAAGTGTCTCAAAAAATCGATGTGTTGTGATGTTTGAGTTATGACACTAATCGGAAGACAGTGGTGATTAATTACGCAGTTATGAAACAAAAGCAGCTAAAAAATATGATCTAATTTGTTTTTGTAATCTACCAATTATTTTATTTTTTATATATTTTTAAACCAACATTTTTTTTAACGATTTTGTCTATTTACTATTTATATTTTCAGTCCTTTTTTTACTTGTAGTTTATTAAAATGATCAAAAAAGTACAGTTTTTAAATTAAATTAAATGTACAGTCGTGGTCAAAAGTTGACATACACTTGTAAAGAACATAATGTCATGGCTGTCTCGAGTTTCCAATCATTTCTACAACTCTTATTTTTTTGTGATAGAGTGATTGGAGCACATACTTGTTGGTCACAAAAAACATTCATGAAGTTTGGTTCTTTTATGAATTTATTATGGGTCTACTGAAAATGTGACCATCGATAACATGACATCATCGCGCCAAGTGCGTGCTCTTTCAGTCAATTAGTGCGCATATATACAGCCCGGCCCCCGGCCAAAAATGTTTTTATTGTAATTTTGAAGAATTCCTCTGAATGTGCATGAACTATTTCTGTTCAAAATTGTTAGAAATGTCACATGTTAAATGTTTAAATATTAACTGTCAGTTTACTGTACTGTGCCAACTGTACTACTATATGAGTACGTGTTTTCTATCGTTTCATTGAAATAAAACAGCAAAGTCCATTTGGCTGTCATCAGTTTTAATTATGAGACACAATTGTGTCAAAGTCATGATTTTTTTTTTCATGCTTGAAATAAGAAATGATTACTTTAAAAAAGTAGTTTTATACTTGTGAGTGTTGATGACACAGCTTTGCAACACTTGATATTCTAGTTTCAAACATGTTTTACTCAATATAGGTCATAACATCTCATCTACAAGCTGTAATATCTTACTGAGATCATTAAGGACCAAAACACTTAAAACAAGTAAAACACTCTAACATAAAATCTGCTTAGTGAGAAGAATTATCTTATCAGACAGAAAATAAGCAAATATCACCCTTATTTGAGATATTTAATCTTACTTAGATTCCAGTTTTTGCAGTGGGTAAAGTGTAAAGTTCAGTTCAGTTCAGTTTATTTCAAACATGCATACAATACAATTACAATGTAATGGATCACATATTTCCAGTTGTTTCATTAAAGCATGTCCGAAAAGGAGTAGGAAGAAGCAGATCTTATTTAATCATACCCCTTTTCATATCATCGCAGTTTCATCCCATTTCTTTGTTCTCTGTAACGGAACAGTCAATAAATAAATAAAATATAAATACATAAATGTACCATATGTAAGTAGACAAATATTAAATACAGTAAAGCACATTAAAAAGGACATTGTTTGAAATTCCATAAATCCACAGGCTAGTAATAATCCACAAAATAAGTGAAAAATGTAAGTAATATAATAACCCTTTAAGTTGCGTTGACACAAAATAAAATCCGCCGTCACTCCATCGCGGCACGTTTGCGACGTGGCATTAATAGACACCTTGGTTAAATGGGTGTCAGTTAGTTCTGTCTCTTGACTCTACAACTGGACAATTAAGCATAACATTTGATCACTGAGTCTTTTTACTTTTATTGTTCACATCACACAGACACATACATAGGTCGGTAACTGTCAAGATTTAGGTTTAGATATAACATTTACATTTATATTTTAGATCGATATTTAGATTTAACTTTGAGGTATAATTTTTTGAGTCAACATTTAATTTAAACTTGAATATGATGGAAAGGAGCTAAATGTGAGAACAGTGTGTTAAATGTGAGAAATATATCTGCGAGAAAGGTGTAACTGAACTTTTACATTCCATTAAAATTATGAGCAAAAGAGAATCGCCACTTCCGAACTTCCCTGCTCTTCCGTAGACACCATAGCCTGTGTTTCCTCTGGCTCTATCAACATTCCCTCAAGCATCACGAGGAAAACATAGATAGAACAGGACGCCAAATAGAATACTCGTGGCTTAAGTTCTTTTTCTCTCCTTTATGAGCTCCGTCTGCTCTTCTTTCTCCATTTTCCCGCAGGCTCTTACTCAGTCTTTATCCTCTCAGGGGTGCTCATACATTTTCGGGATCTCAGTCGTTTTGAGTCTTTTTCTTCAAAGTCAGCATCATTAACATGATAGCTGCAAATTACACTCCTACCGCTTGGTCCGTCCCTTTTTGTGCAAGGAGTGGTCCATACTTTCCTCATAATCCCATCATTTGGATCTCAATCATTGGTATGTGTTCATTTACAAAACCATTCTGGGTATCATTCCATCTTATCTGTTCTGTCTTTTAACAAAGAAACAAGGAAGTCACAATCTTCGTTCAATGAATGTTCTGCAATTTGTCGTCCCCGAAGTAAGAACTGAACTGGGCAAGAAAGCATTTAGGTTTTCAGCACCGAAAGCTTGGAATAACCTACAATTGAATATTCAACTTCAAACCCTTGTTACATTGAATTAGTTTAAAGCTTCTGTGAAAGGACTGCAGTCTACCTTGTCTGTATGCACGTGTCATGTCAGCAAGTTTTAATGTTGTAAATTTGATGTTTTATGTGTTGTTTACTGTTTTTAATGTAACATCGCTGCTGCCCTCTTGGCCAGGTCTCCCTTGGAAAAGAGATCTTTGATCTCAATGGGATTTTTACCTGGTTAAATAAAGGCTAAATAAAAATAAAAATAATAATAATTCTTTAGTTGTATTGCTACAACAATGCATCTGGCAGAAATATTTGATCATTTCATAAAATTCTGCGCGAAAATGTCGTGATGTAGGAAAAAGATGCTACCAAAACACATACTCTGCAATATGACATTTCCTCCAGTCTTTTGTAGCTGATGCAAGCCCGCCCACATTTTGGTGCTAACTTGTTAAATTGCAAGCCGAAAATCATCTCTATGTTAGGTCAAATTTTACATGCATACATCATTTTTAGGTCCGGAACTGTGACATAAGTGCCAATATTGTCAGCATTAGAGGGCCCCGTTGAGTTTGTTAAAAGCATTTTTAAAATCATAGGAAGTATGGAAGTAAGGGCTGCATATAATATTCATACAAATCATAAAATAAATAGTGTCCGTACTTCGTTGATTTCACCTACCCTGGTCTGGGATGTAACCCCCGCGATAATCGAGGGAAAACGGTATACAGTGGTACCTCAGTTAAGTTCAGTGGTAGGCCGTCAGGTCCAGCAAAGCTTTCTCTGCTGGCCTAACATAACCAGAAATCATGATCATAATTAAAGATAAAAAAAAATTTTTTTATTTACTTTCCCTAAATATCTAAAAGTATTCATATTCTCTTCATGTCATATTATGCTCCTTCCAGTGCTGTTGTTTTTAGTTTTAGTTTGTATCCAATCAGAATTCAGCTAGCTTATGTTGCCATGCTGTACCACATCTGCCAGACGCCAGAATCAACAATGCGGGCGTCCGTGCACTGTAAGTGAACGGACACATACAGTTGATAGACAGTTGTGATAGCCAATCAGAACAGGAGTTGTTGTCATTAAGGCCCTCTACAAACCCCGTTTCCATATGAGTTGGGAAATTGTGTTAGATGTAAATATAAACGGAATACAATGATTTGCAAATCCTTTTCAACCCATATTCAATTGAATGCACTACAAAGACAAGATATTTGATGTTCAAACTCTTAAACTTTTTTTTTTTTTTTGCAAATAATAATTAACTTAGAATTTCATGGCTGCAACACGTGCCAAAGTAGTTGGGAAAGGGCATGTTCACCACTGTGTTACATGGCCTTTCCTTTTAGCAACACTCAGTAAACGTTTGGGAACTGAGGAGACACATTTTTTAAGCTTCTCAGGTGGAATTCTTTCCCATTCTTGCTTGATGTACAGTTTAAGTTGTTCAACAGTTTGGGGGTCTCCGTTGTGGTATTTTAGGCTTCATAATGCGCCACACATTTTCAACGGGAGACAGGTCTGGACTACAGGCAGGCCAGTCTAGTACCCGCACTCTTTTACTATGAAGCCACGTTGATGTAACACGTGGCTTGGCATTGTCTTGCTGAAATAAGCAGGGGCGTCCACGGTAACATTGCTTGGATGGCAACATGTGTTGCTCCAAAACCTGTAAGTACCTTTCAGCGTTAATGGCACCTTCACAGATGTGTAAGTTACCCATGTCTTGGGCACTAATACACCCCCATACCATCACAGATGCTGGCTTTTCAACTTTGCGCCTATAACAATCCGGTTGGTTCTTTTCCTCTTTGGTCCGGAGGACACGACGTCCACAGTTTCCAAAAACAATTTGAAATGTGGACTCGTCAGACCACAGAACACTTTTCCACTTTGTATCAGTCCAACTTAGATGAGCTCAGGCCCAGCGAAGCCGACGGCGTTTCTGGGTGTTGTTGATAAACGGTTTTCGCCTTGCATAGGAGAGTTTTAACTTGCACTTACAGATGTAGCGACCAACTGTAGTTACTGACAGTGGGTTTCGGAAGTGTTCCTGAGCCCATGTGGTGATATCCTTTACACACTGATGTCGCTTGTTGATGCAGTACAGCCTGAGGGATGGAAGGTCACGGGCTTAGCTGCTTACGTGCAGTGATTTCTCCAGATTCTCTGAACCCTTTGATGATATTACGGACCGTAGATGGTGAAATCCCTAAATTCCTTGCAATGACTGGTTGAGAAAGGTTTTTCTTAAACTGTTCAACAATTTGCTCACGCATTTGTTGACAAAGTGGTGTCCCTCGCCCCATCCTTGTTTGTGAATGACTGAGCATTTCATGGAATCTACTTTTATACCCAATCATGGCACCCACCTGTTCCCAATTTGCCTGTTCACCTGTGGGATGTTCCAAATAAGTGTTTGATGAGCATTCCTTAACTTTATCAGTATTTATTGCCAACTTTCCCAACTTCTTTGTCACGTGTTGCTGGCATCAAATTCTAAAGTTAATGATTATTTGCAAAATAAAAAATGTTTATCAGTTTGAACATCAAATATGTTGTCTTTGTAGCATATTCAACTGAATATGTTGAAACTGATTTGCAAGTCATTGTATTCCGTTTATATTTACATCTAACACAATTTCCCAACTCATATGGAAACGGGGTTTGTAGATGGCCTCACGTTGAACGTGATATTTACACGTCCTGTGATTGGATACTCATTGGGACCATTAGCGGATGGATTTGAGAACATAGAGTTGAGAGACAGTTGCGATAGCCAGTCAGATTACAAGTTGTTGACAGTAGCTGTTCCGTTACAACTAAAAGTTGTAAACTCTTGTTGTTAAAGTGTGTCAGGCTTGTCATTTAATTAACATTGTTACATGTGTATTCTCTCTCCATCATGTGGTCAGGGCAGTTAATATTTATTTGAGAAGTGTGTACTTTGAATCAAACTTTATTGACCGGAAGTTGCATAAGCCAAGCAGATACATTTACGGTATATGTTTTAATTGCTGATGCGCTTGAATTGATTTTATATGCGCCAGAAAATAACCCGTTTTGTATACTGTTGATGTGATGCAATGCCCAGTAGGGTGTAAATGTGTTCCTGTATAGTATTTCTCCAGAAATGATCATGTACCATTTACCATGAATTGATTAACGTGGACCCCGACTTAAACAAGTTGAAAAACGTATTCGGGTGTTACCATTTAGTGGTCAATTGTACGGAATATGTACTGTACTGTGCAATCTACTAATAAAAGTTTCAATCAATCAATCAATGTGGCGACATCAATTATGGTATTTTGAGAGGTAATCATTGAAGCCCTCCCAGTAACAGTTAGAGATGCTACCTCAGCAGAAGCATTTAAGTCCCATCTTAAAACTCATTTGTATACTCTAGCCCAGTGGTTCTTAATACTTGTTGGAGGTACCGAACCCCACCAGTTTCATATGCGCATTCACCGAACCCTTCTTTAGTGAAAAATAAAATGTTGTTTTTTTGTTTCAAATTCAAGACAAAGTTATATGTTTTTGGTAACACTTTAGTATGGGGAACATATTCTAGGTAACAAAGACTTAATTTAGAGTTTTTTGGACACTAGGGGAACATATTCTAAGTAATAAAGACTTAATTTAGAGTTATTTGGTTAGGGTCCGGGTTAGAGGGTTAAGGTTATAATAAGGCCATGCCGAATAAGGCATTAATAAGTACTTAATAATGACTAGTTAAGAGCCAATATGTTGCTAATTTGCTTGTTAATAAGCAACTAATTAATGGTGAATATGTTCCCCATACTAAAGTGTTACCATGTTTTTTTACTGGTGCACTAAATGAACCGTGCATGAACATCACCTTGTTCAAAGAACAGAACCAACACAGTGCATAAACTCACAACAAATTACACACCTGCAAATCAGTCTGACTTCTGCTGTTGCCGTATCCGTAATACGCAGA
Source organism: Nerophis lumbriciformis (assembly GCF_033978685.3). Classification (NCBI taxonomy): domain Eukaryota; kingdom Metazoa; phylum Chordata; class Actinopteri; order Syngnathiformes; family Syngnathidae; genus Nerophis; species Nerophis lumbriciformis. The sequence goes on from NC_084580.2 coordinate 692,675, forward strand.
CAGGGAGAAGTTTTTATTTACACGATGAGTCGGGTGTGTCTTGACCTCCGCCGAACCCCTGAGCCCGACTCACCGAACCCCTAGGGTTTGATCGAACCCAGGTTAAGAACCACTGCTCTAGCCTTTAAATAGACCCCCCTTTTAGACCAGTTGATCTCCCGTTTCTTTTCTGCTCTGCCCCCCTCTCCCTGGGACCCGGGTTGGACCGCTCACTTGTGCATCGGTTGGGGACGTCTTTGCGCTGCTGATCTGTCTCTGCTCGGGATGGTTTCCTGCTGGCCCCACTATGGACTGGACTCTCACTATTATGTTAGATCCACTATGGACTGGACTCTCACAATATTATGCTAGACCCACTCGACGTCCATTGCTTTGGTCGCCCTAGGGGTGGGGGTCCCCACATCTGCGGTCCTCTCCAAGGTTTCTCATTGTCCCATTGGGTTGAGTTTTTCCTTGCCTTGATGTGGGATCTGAACCAAGGATGTCGTTGTGGCTTGTGCAGCCCTTTGAGACACTCGTGATTTAGGGCTATATGAATAAACATTGATTGATTGATTGAAGTCGGGGATCACTGAAGGCCGAGGTGGGAAATGCGCGGCCCGCCACTGGTTAAGTTGTTACAACTTTCCGGAAGTTACGTCCTTATTCAAAACATATCTTGTCTAGGGCAAATTTTCCAATCGGAAACAATGTAAATCCTAATAAAACATTCCACAACCAAATATGTTCACACAAAACAGTTACAGCGTAACAGGCAGAAAACAATACCAAATACCTTAAATGACAAATAAAAAAGACAATTTCACATAGTTTTTACCTTCATCAAACACTCATGTAGATAGATGTCTTGTAGTGAGGAGACGGAAGGAGTAGAGAGGTGAGTGGAAAAGTATCCACATTCAAAAATAACTTAAATCGTTTTTGTCAATGCCCTCACTCCTTTTGTATCATTAGTGTCCCTGAGTTGTTCGTTCTAGGATGCTACTTATCGTTGTTGCGGTACATCCGAGCGAGATCGGCCACTCGAACGCCAACGTTTGCGATGCTTTTCTTCTGGAATTTGACAGTAGTTGTCACCGTTTTGGTCAAATTACTCAAAAGTTTCCTTTTGTCCCATGGTTTGTTAAGATGCAGTTTCAGACTATAAAGAATGCACAGACAGCGAGTCGCTCCCTTTGTTTTGTCACGGAGGATTAATACAATACTTTTCCAAGTGAAGGTGTCTTACAAGATTGGAGTGTATCGCGATATTTGGTATTTTTTTGTGCACCGCTGGACTAACCGGAAAAAAAAATACACTCAAACTAAGGTAACATTTTGTCCAAAAATGTGGTCTTCAACTGTAAATATAGTAACCTAGGACATCCGTTAGCTGAGGGACTACTGTATTGTCTTGAGAACCGCAGCGGCTTCTGTAGCTGGTCTCTCCATTACAATTTTTTCACACCTTTTTATTTATGTAAGGAATTTTCATCCATCCATCCATTTTACTACCGCTTGTCCCTTTTGGGGTTGCGGGGGGTGCTGGAGCCTATCTCAGCTTTTCATACTTTTTTAAAATCAAAAACTGGAATTTAATTTGATGCATCTTTTGTGCTAAAATTAAGAAATAATGGAAGATAAACTACTGTCAATAATTAATTTTCTTACCACAAAATAAAATATTTAAAATCATTAAAACATAAACCTTACAACAACAACATTTTTAAAGGGGAACTGCACTTTTTTTTGGAATTTTGGTTATTGTTCACAATCATTAGGAGTAGGGATGTCCGATAATATCGGACTGCCGATATTATCGAACGATAAATGCTTTAAAATGTAATATCGGAAATTATCGGTATCTGTTTCAAAAAGTAAAATGTATGACTTTTTAAAACGCTGTTGTGTACACGGACGTAGGGAGAAGTACAGACCGCCAATAAACCTTAAAGGCACTGCCTTTGCGGGCCGGCCCAATCACATAATACTTACGGCTTTTCACACACACAAGTGAATGCAACGCATACTTGGTCAACAGCCCTACAGGTCACACTGAGGGCGGCCGTATAAACAACTTTAACACTGTTACAAATATGCGCCACACTGTGAACCCACACCAAACAAGAATGACAAATACATTTCAGGAGAACATCCGCACCGTAACACAACATAAACATCCATCCATCCATCCATTTTCTACCGCTTATTCCCATATCGGTTGATATCAGAATCGGTAATTAAGAGTTGGACAATATCGGAATATCGGATATCGGCAAAAAAGCCATTATCGGACATCTCTAATTAGGAGAGACAAGAAGACAAAAGTTTTTTGTTTTTTTTGCATTTAAACATTTTAAATCTGGCTCATTCTAAGTGGTTAGCAATGCAGCTAATGAGAGGAATACATTCTACCTCTAAATCACTTTAAAATTCAATTTAAAAACCATCAACAATACTTCTACTCAGTGGCCTACTGGTTAGAGTGTCCGCCCTGAGATCGGTAGGTTGTGAGTTCAAACCCCGGCCGAGTCATACCAAAGACTATAAAAATGGGACCCATTACCTCCCTGCTTGGCACTCAGCATCAAGGGTTGGAATTGGGGGTTAAATCACCAAAAATGATTCCGGGGCGTGGCCACCGCTGCTGCCCACTGCTCCCCTCACCTCCCAGGGGGGTGATCAAGGGTGATGGGTCAAATGTGACAATCATTGGTACTTTAACTTTAACTTAACTTCATATACGTTCCGTAACCTGTACAATGACCAAACTGTAACGAACACTGAGGAACGTAGTAACACATCGGCGTGCTACGGTATTAGACATAAAAGCTAGCAAAGGAAAGAGATAAGCTGGCTTCTACGTCAGCACACAACGCGTTTGAATTTTGTAATGCACAACACAATGCGATAAGACACCAATCTGTACTGTACTGACTGAAAAACATGAACAATCATATTACAGTATCTGTAAAGTATTAGCCCACATTTCATGTTTTGTTTGTACACAGCTAGACAGACAGCATATGCTGTCTGTCATGAATCAATATAAAGTGTGACTCACTCGACGGACAGTTGTCTGTTTGGTCCAGCTGGATTTTCCAACGTTTTTGGGTAAGCACTCCATTTATGTCGAAATAGCTTGGCTTCAAATTCCACATTTTACAGCTTCGAGTGACTTTCACCTCACACTCTCGGCTTTCGTCTGCTCCAACGCGTCACTCTTCCTTTGTACTCGCTTCTAGAAGCAGCAGTTCATCTTTCATTTATTCAGATTCAAAAAGAAAAGGTGTGAATTCTCAATTGTTCAAAAATAGTAATCTTTGTTGTTTATTACCGAATCTGCCATGGTTAGAAGACACACGCCTTTGTTTAGTAGGGACACACAGTTGTTTTTGCCTGCTATCGAAACGAAAATAAATGGTCCGAGGAATTAGTTCCGCCAATAATTAAAATGACCAAAATACGGTAAATATTGTACAGCTCAATTTTTGTTTCATCTGACCACAGAACTTTCCTCCAGAAGATCTTATCTTTGTCCATGTGATGTCAGATGAAACAAAAATTGAGCTGTTTGGCCACAATACCCAGCAATATGTTTGGTGGAGAAAAGGCGAGGCCTTTAATCCCAGGAACACCACGCCTACCGTCAATCATGGTGGTGGTAGTATTATGCTCTGGGCCATGACATTATGTTCTTTACAAGTGTATGTAAACTTTTGATCGCGACTGTATATATATATATATATATATATATATATATACATACTTGCAGTATGTATACAAAACGTTGATGGAGAGTTTTGATACCTTTGACACATTGGGTCATTCATCATCATCATCATCATTTTTTCATCATTTCTTTTTATTCCTTTCATGAAAATGCATATATATATATACAAGCCATGTACAGTTGACACATTCATTGTTTTGTGTTTCTTATACATTTCCATGATCAGAAAGGAGCAGATGGATGAATACTATTCTTATATTTATCTGCCCCCTTTTTAACACAAATTATTTTAGATGACTTTATAACTGTTCCCTCCACCAACACCCGAACTCCAACATACTTTTTAATTTTCGTTTAAGCATTTTCACAATGACACGTCCAATCAAAATCAAAAATCAGTTTGATATAATTCCAGTTGTCTCTCTTTGTAACTCTTTTTCAATTCAAAGATTTCTTGCAACTTTTTAAGTCTTTGTTTCGAGAATTCCACGCTTTCACACCAGCAACAGCGTGGTTAAGAGGGGGGGAGTATATTTACAGCTAGAATTCACCAAGTATTTCATATATATATATATATATATATATATATATATATATATATATATATATATATATATATATATATATATATATATATATATAAGAAATACTTGACTTTCAGTGAATTCTAGCTATAAATATATATTTATTTTATTATATATATATATAAATATATATATATATATATATCAGAAATACTTGACGAAATACTAAGTCAAGTATTTCATATATATATATATATATATATATGTATATATATATATATATATGTTTATATACAGTGTTGGGACTAACGCGTTACAAAGTAACGCGTTACTGTAACGCCGTTAGTTTCGGCGGTAACTAGTAATCTAACGCGTTATTTTTTATATTCAGTAACTCAGTTACCGTTACTACATGATGCGTTACTGCGTTATTTTACATTACTTTTTATGTAGTATAAAGTGTGTTTTATCGGAGCGCTGCTGTGTCATCGTTCTGATTCTTCTTGTGTCACAAGCCGGAGAAGAGAGAGAGACATGCGCTCTGTGTGGGTGTGTGTGAGTGTGAGTGTGGGGAAGGAGGAGAGGGGGGGCGTGTCTGATCATGGCGCAGCCAGAAGTCGAGTTTGCTAACATGGAGATATTTTCACTACTTTTCTTTTGTCGAGCACAAAGAAAAGAACATTTTAGTTAAATGTAAATTGTGCTTTGGATCAAAGATCCCATCTACTGCCCAAAACAGCAATTCATATCTGCTGAAACAAGCTACATAAGCAACATGCTTCGACGAAGCTAGTAAAGAGAGATAGAGACTCTGCTGCCACTTCACCTCCACCACCACCACCACTTAAGGATTAAGTCTGCCTCTGCTCATCATTCACCGCTGAAGGTACACACTCTGTCAATCAATGTTCCCTCTAATTGTTCATGTGTGTGAGCAAACGCAAAAAGTCCCTGAGCATTGAGTGGAGTCCATGTGAGCAACTTTAGATGTGCACACTGTGGCTACACCAGCAGCACACCTGTCCCAAACCTCACTAAATAACAAGTTCAATCTCCATCCATCCATCCATTTTCTACCGCTTGTCCCTTCCGGGGTCGCTGGAGCCTATCTCAGCTGCATTCGGGCGGAAGGCAGGGTACACCCTGGACAAGTCCCCACCTCATCACAGGGCCAACACAGATAGACAGACAACATTCTCTTATTATTAGAATCAAATGACAGCAGTCATTTCCATTTCTAATATAAGTGTTTAGGCCCACTTACAATGACAATAACAACAAATATTGTTTTTCATGAACTGTGTACTTGTATTGTTTGTCTGGGTGGAGGTCCTGCTTTGGAAATCATTTGTACCCCTTTCAGACATTGCATTTAGTTCCCATTAAAACATTCACATGTTGCACAATGAGATGTAAGCAGGGGATCATGTGTACATTCCTGCAACTTCCTGTTTGTAAAAAATATATTTTTATTAGTATTTATTGAATATACTAACAGCATTTAATGATTAATATTTATAAATTAAGATTCCTAATAAATGACACTAGAATAAGCACACATTTGATTGGTAAATCATAGTGTAACGACCTGGAATGACACTTTATGTGTGGTGTTGGAGTTGTCCGACTTTTTGTGTGGCTGTAAACGCATCACTGGCTAAGTGCCATATGTGCAAGTGTTGGCGCACGTGAGAAAGAGCGAGTGGCTGCTGTTGATATAACAAAGTTGCTTTTGGTCTGGTTTGTACTGCAGAAAATGACCACTTTTGCTAGATATCATTTTTTTACTAATGTTTTGGTGATGTGTTTATGGCCGACAATAAAGAGTTTTGCTCAGTAAAGTGATGGATGGAATTCATGTCCTCAAAGCGTCTCGACAGACGTTACAATATTTGAACAATGATGACGAAAACGGTTTTCTCTGTCGTGTCCGTGTCGTGTCGAAAATTGTTATGCGCTTATTTTTTTATTTGATTTTGTGCATGGCATAGATTTGCCATGCGCAGAGGACGCTTGAGCAGTGCGCAATTGCACAGGCGCACTCCTGAGAGGGAACGTTGCTGTCAATTCTCTTATATACTCTTTCATTCTAGACTTCTAGAGTGTTTGATTATCACATCACTCTAAATGTATAGACTATAAAGTTCACAAACATAAAGAGGGATCCTAGTGGGTCAGGCCAATCTTTCCTTATCTCTAAACTAAAACTGGGGAAATGTGGAGAGTGTTCTGGGCTTGAGACATGATTTTGTATCAGAATTACTTGAGGAAGAAAATGCCTGGTTAGGCTTTGTGTATGTAGTGTGTGCCTTTCTTGCTTTACAGCTATGTTGTTATTATGCTGTTTGTTACTTATGTATGTTATGTTGCAGCTATTTAAAATAGTTTTGTCAATTTGTTCTGGCCAGAAACAAATTGGCCTTTGTAACATATCTTTGTCTTTGTGTGTTGTATGTAGACCACATTGCTTAGCAGAGTTATAAATGATAAATGGGTTGTACTTGTATAGCACTTTTCTACCTTCAAGGTACTCAAAGCGCTTTGACACTACTTCCACATTTACCCATTCACACACACATTCACACACTGATGGAGGGAGCTGCCATGCAAGGCGCTAACCAGCACCCATCAGGAGCAAGGGTGAAGTGTCTTGCTCAGGACACAACGGACATGACGAGGTTGGTACTAGGTGGGGATTGAACCAGGGACCCTCGGGTCGCGCACGGCCATTCTTCCACTGCGCCACGCCGTCCCGAGTTCAGTGATGCAAATGCATGTCAAGTTGATCAACAGATTGTATTATTGTCCAGTGCAATAACAGTACTGAAATGAAGGCTAAAAGGGCATTAATGGGAGCTTTAAAAAAAAAAAAAGAAGAAAAAAATAAGTAACTAAATAGTTACTTTTCACAGTAACGCATTACTTTTTGGTGTAAGTAACTGAGTTAGTAACTGAGTTACTTTTGAAATGAAGTAACTAGTAACTGTAACTAGTTACTGCTTTGCAGTAACTAACCCAACACTGTATATATATATATGTATATATATATAATAAATACTTGAATTTCAGTGTTCATTTATTTACACATATACACACACATAACACTCATCTACTCATTGTTGAGTTAAGGGTTGAATTGTCCATCCTTGTTCTATTCTCTGTCACTATTTTTCGAACCATGCTGAACACCCTCTCTGTGTGGCACGCACAAAAGTGCTTTCATCAAATGCACTAGATGGCAGTATTGTCCTGTTTAAGAGTGTCACAACATTGCTGTTTACGGCAGACGAACTGCTTTACGGTAGACAAAAACGTGACTGCTGTTGTTGTGTGTTGTTGCCGCGCTGGGAGGACGTTAATGAAACTGCTTAACAATAAACCCACATAAGAAACCAAGAACTCGCCCTCCATCATTCTACAGCTATGACGTGATTGGGCAGGTACGCAGTTTATATTGTGGGTTAGCCTGAATTTCGGGAGATTTTCGGGAGAAAATTTGTCCCGGGAGGTTTTCGGGAGAGGCGCTGAATTTCGGGAGGGTTGGCAAGTATGTCGTAAACACTTCACAGAAAAGGTTGTAAAACAGTTCAAAGAAAGGTTCGTAAATGAGTTCACAAAACTTGGGCAGATCCTGCCTTCTCTCCGCTTTGTAGTCCTTGAGTTAAAACAATATCTTTCTGTTGATTACAATACATGAAAGAAAACAGAACACCTTCATGTTGCTTTCCCCCTACACAGTGGAGTTTTACAAGCCTTCTTCTTGGTAGGTTCAAAGACAGCTTTTGGTCTACTCCCTGGGAACTCATTTCAACACAAAGTTTTTGTGATAACTTAGATAAAATTATTCTAACAGTATTTCCCCATATTTCTGCACAATAATTGAAATAAGGTAGAATAATTGAGCAATATAACATTCTCATTGTATTATACGGGAAACTGTATTTAACCTTGTTCAAAATAAATAAGCTTTTAGATACCTTATTTTTCACATGCAATATATGAGCTTTCCATGTCAACTTTTCATCTAAGATGACCCCAAGAAATCTGATTTCAGACACCTTCTCAATTTTCACATTAAATTCATGAATTTACATTTTACATGCACTTCTTCATGTAAACAAGGACCCCCCCTATGGAAGGCAGGGCCCCTGTGCAAAGCGTGTGTTCTGCATTTAGGACGAGGCGACCCTGGTCATGTGTCCCAATAAGTTTGTCTCTGAACACTAAAAGTGTCTTTGTGTTCTGGGCTAAATTGATACAAGCCATGTGACTGCGGCCTTCCATTTCTGACAGAGCGAATTTTAAAGAAAATTGGTTGTCTCCTCCAATTTGAAGTTCTTCTCCTGTTACCTTCAGAGGGCCTAGTTTGTCGAGTCCTGCTCGAAGGCGGTCATCGGCTCGCATTTGCACTTCAAAGTTAGCCACGTGGTTCATGTGGCGAGCGAGTGAGCGCAATTTGGCTCTCTGTGTGGAAGTTAGAGTTTGGATGATTCCCTTGAAAGAAATTGATTTCGGCCGCTGAAATTTAGCCGCATTATTCGAGGCTGCTGCGTTGGCTTTGGAGCTTTTTTATATCAAGGTTTGGGCGTTCAATTGCAAGATAGACTGCAGTGTTGCACTGTCGCCATTGATGGCTGTATTGATGTCACCCACAACATTAGGTACACTTCAGTGACGTGCAGTCAGGGGAGGCAGGTGAGGCGGGGCCTCACGTGCCATCATGGAAAGAATTTTTTTTTATTAAATTGTTATATGTATCCAGTGATTATACTATAAAGTTATTTTCCATTTAACTTCACCAGTTTTAGATTATTTTATTCAAAATCGCTGAATTTTCACATTTGCCGTTCAAATACTGAGAAGAGACTTGCGGTGATCAGCAGCCAGTTGAGCCTCGCCATGGATTGCGCAATGACTCGGCCAACTGCTGGCCTGCTGTGCAGTGAGACCGTATTGCTATATGAATTATATTATACATTTCCACAGTTTAGTTAGCTGAGGTATATAATGTACAGTGTATTTTGTCAACAACTGTATGTGTGTAACGTATTTCTTGTGCTGAGCAATCAAAATGGCTGCGAAGACGCACTGTGTGAGGCTCGCAGTAATCCTGCCTCCTGGTGGTAGAGGGCGCTAGTGATCCCAGCGATCATTCTTGCGACTACTCGGCTGCAGAAGAAGTGACAACAAGCAGCAACAGTTAGCAGCGATCGTTTATTTTTTCCTCTCGCCTGGACGTTTAACATGGAGGATTACATATCTAAAATAAAACAGTTTTCTAAACTGGACTTTCAATCGAAGCAGGAGGTAATAATTAAAGGGAGATCTCCATCGAGATAGAGAGACTTTTAAAACTGAAGAAAGATAAGGAAGACTTCTATAAACAAGTTATCGATGCTTTTGTTCAGAAGGAGCGGCGCATGGACTTCATTTATAAGTAAAGGTAAGACCATAATAACGTTTTTTTTAATTAAATGTGCTTTTTTGTGTGCTACAGTTTGTATGTGTAAAGTTAAAGTTAAGTTAAAGTACCAATGATTGTCACACACACACTAGGTGTGGTGAAATTTGTCCTCTGCATTTGACCCATCCCCTTGATCACCCCCTGGTAGGTGAGGGGAGCAGTGGGCAGCAGCGGCGCCGCGCCCGGGAATAATTTTTGGTGATTTAACCCCCAATTCCAACCCTTGATGCTGAGTGCCAAGCAGGGAAGAATGCTGGTATGAGCTTTTAAACATAACCCGTTTACTGCTGCCAATCAAATGGTGAATAAGATACTCTTTAGGGTTCATATGTTTGTAAATGTGACTGTGATGAAGTCAGTGCCTCACCAGCCATGAACCTCACCGCACGTCACTGCTACACTTGCACAATCTAATCTCTTGTTGGTTAGAGTGTCCGCCCTGAGATCGGTAGGTCGTGAGTTCAAACCCCGGCCGAGTCATACCAAAGACTATAAAAATGGGACCCATTACCTCCCTGCTTGGCACTCAGCATCAAGGGTTGGAATTGGGGGTTAAATCACCAAAATGATTGCCGGGCGTGGCCACCGCTGCTGCTTGCTGCTCCCCTCACCTCCCAGGGGGTGGAACAAGGGGATGGGTCAAATGCAAAGGGTAATTTCACCACACCTAGTGGTAGTATCAGTGGTACTTTAACTTTAACTTTACAAAAGCTATATCAAAAAAGGTTCCTTTACTGACTTTTAATTGTTAATATAGTGTGTGTATTATCCTGGTTGTAGTTAACTGCGCTGGATCACACAAAGGCGCATTTTTAACATATTGCTTAATAAGGTTACCAAATTTTGACTAAATTTGGGTATGGAAACTACCACAGGTTGCAAATCAAAACTAGGCATAGTTGATATATTTTTTTAAAGACTTTAAATCGTATTACAGCTCTTGTATCTTATTAGATATTAGGTTCTCAAACTGTGGTTTGTGTACCACACGGGCATAATCTAAGGCAGTGTTTTTCAACCTTTTTTGAGCCAAGGCACATTTTTTTCATTGAAAAAATGTGGAGGCACACCACCTGCACAAAACATTAAAAAATGAAACTCAGCTGCCGATATAGACAATAAAAAGTAGTTCTCGCAATTGTTGGATATGACTTTAAACCATCACCAAGCATGCATCAATATAGCTCTTGTCTCAAAGTAGGAATGTGGAAATAGTGTCAATGCGCTTTGAGTTCCTTTAAAAAAAAGGTAGAAAAGCGCTATACAAGTATAACCCATTTACCATTTACCATTTCAACCTTTTTTGAGTGAAGGCACATTTTTTGCCTTGAAAAAATTTGGAGGCACACCACCAGCAGAAATCATTAAAAAACAAAACTCAGTTGACAGTAAAAAGTCGTTGTCGCAATTGTTGGATATGACTTTAAACCATAACCAAGCATGCATCACTAATAGCTCTTGTCTCAAAGTAGGTGTACTGTCACCACCTGTCACATCACGCCGTGACTTATTTTTTTGAGTTTTTTGGTGTTTTCCTGTGTGTAGTGTTTTTCTTCTTGTCTTGCGCTCCTATTTTGATGGCTTTTTCTCTTTTTTTGGTATTTTCCTGTTGCAGTTTCATGTCTTCCTTGACCGCTATTCTCCACACCTGGTTTGTTTTAGCAATCAAGAATATTTCAGTTGTTTTCATCCTTCTTTGTGGGGACATTGTTGATTGTCATGTCATGTTGGGATGTACATTGTGGACGCCGTCTTTGCTCCACAGTAAGTCTTTGCTGTCGTCCAGCATTCTGTTTTTGTTTACTTTGTAGCCAGTTCAGTTTTAGTTTTGTTCTGTATAGCCTTTCCTAAGCTTCAATGCCTTTTCTTAGGGGCACTCATCTTTTGTTTATTTTTGGTTTAAGCATTAGACACCTTTTTACCTGCACACTGCCTCCCGCTGTTTCCGACATCTACAAAGCAATTAGCTACCTGCTGCCACCTTCTGATATGGAAGAGTATAATGTGGCAAGTCTGCCGATCTCCAGACAGTACAGACTCAACAACGGCACATTATTTGCGGATTATAATTACTGGTTTGCAAAAAATATTTTTAACTAGGGATGTCCGGTACTTGAACTCCTCCACTTGTGGCAGGGTCTCCTCCCCAACCCGGAGATGGCACTCCACCCTTTTCCGGGCGAGAACCATGGACTCGGACTTGGAGGTGCTGATTCTCATCCCAGTCGCTTCACACTCGGCTGCGAACCGATCCAGTGAGATCCTGGCCAGATGAAGCCATCAGGACCACATCATCTGCAAAAAGCAGAGACCTAATCCTGCAGCCACCAAACCGGATCCCCTCAACGCCTTGACTGCGCCTAGAAATTCTGTCCATAAAAGTTATGAACAGAATCGGTGACAAAGGGCAGCCTTGGCGGAGTCCAACCCTCACTGGAAACGTGTTCGACTTACTGTCTTGTTCACGAGTGAGGGAAGAGTGGTTTGTGAGATCGACAGACAGATCGGTGCGGCATCTTCAGTAATGCGGACGCTGTATCGATCCGTTGTGGTGAAGAAGGAGCTGAGCCGGAAGGCAAAGCTCTCAATTTACCGGTCGATCTACGTTCCCATCCTCACCTATGGTCATGAGCTTTGGGTTATGACCGAAAGGACAAGATCACGGGTACAAGCGGCCGAAATGAGTTTCCTCCGCCGGGTGGCAGGGAGATAGGGTGAGAAGCAGGGAGATAGGGTGAGAAGCTCTGTCATCCGGGGGGAGCTCAAAGTAAAGCCGCTGCTCCTCCACATGGAGAGGAGCCAGATGAGGTGGTTCGGGCATCTGGTCAGGATGCCACCCGATCGCCTCCCTCGGGAGGTGTTTAGGGCACGTCCAACCGGTAGGAGGCCACGGGGAAGACCCAGGACACATTGAGAAGACTATCTCTCCCGGCTGGCCTGGGAACGCCTCGGGATCCCCCGGGAGGAGCTGGACGAAGTGGCAGGGGAGAGGGAAGTCTGGGCTTCCCTGCTTAGGCTGCTGACCCCACGACCCGACCTCGGATAAGCGGAAGAAGATGGATGGATGGATGGATGGATGTCCGATAATGGCTTTTTGCCGATATCCGATATTTTAATATTGTCCAACTCTTTAATTACCGATACCGATATCAACCGATACCGATATCAACAGATATATGCAGTCGTGTAATTAACACATTATTATGCCTAATTTGGACAACCAGGTATGGTGAAGATAAGGTACTTTTAAAAAATAATAATAAAATAAGATAAATAAATTAAAAACATTTTCTTGAATAAAAAAATAATAATAAAACAATATAGAAACAGTAACATAGAAACTAGTAATTCATGAAAATGAGTAAAATTAACTGTTAAAGGTTAGTACTATTAGTGGAGCAGCAGCACGCACAATCATGTGTGCTTACGGACTGTATCCCTTGCAGACTGTATTGATATATATTGATATATAATGTAGGAACCAGAATATTAATAACAGAAAGAAACAACCCTTTTGTGTGAATGAGTGTAAATGGGTGTGGTAGGTTTTTTGGGTTGGTGCACTAATTGTAAGTGTATCTTGTGTTTTTTATGTTGATTTAATTAAAAAAAAAAAAAAACTGATACCGATAGTAAAAAAAATGATACCAATCATTTCCGATATTACATTTTAACGCATTTATCGGCCGATAATATCAGCAGGCCGATATTATCGGACATCTCTATTTTTAACCCAAATAGGTGAAATTAGATAATCTCCCACGGCACACCAGACTGTATCTCACGGCACTACACAGTGGTTGAAAAACACTGATTTAAGGGATACGCCAAAGATTTACTTGATTAAAGTACAGTGTTTTATTTTCGTATATTCAAACACAGTGTTACTGGTCAAACTGTGCATAATAATAATAATAACCGGGGCGGTATAGCTCGGTTGGTAGAGCGGCCATGCCAGCAACTTGAGGGTTGCAGGTTCAATCCCCGCTTCCGCCATCCTAGTCACTGCCGTTGTGTCCTTGGGCAAGACACTTTACCCACCTGCTCCCAGTGCCACCCACACTGGTTTAAATGTAACTTAGATATTGGGTTTCACTATGTAAAGCGCTTTGAGTCACTAGAAAAAAGCGCTATATAAATATAATTCACTTCACTTCATAACATTAAATATACTTAAATAAACTGTCTGCCTTGTTTTTTAATGAATACTTAGATCTACTGTGCTACTGTATTTTAATGTTGGTCACTATGGTGGTATTTGGAGAGCCAAGTTTTTTCTGAGGTGGTACGTGGTGGAAAAACTTGTACAACCACTGGATTAGCGTGTACAGGTGTGCCTAATGAAGTGTCCAGTAAGGGGTTTTAGGGATGGAAGTTATTTGGAGCCACATTACATGCAAATAGACTACAAACTGGAAAATGCAAACCACACACTTAGCGTGACAGCACTTTAATGCCATTACTTTTATTACTAACTTTATTATTTGGATGGTCACATGTCATTCCAGCAGCCACATCATATACTAGTCTTCTTTGTTTCATAACACACGCGAGAATAAAATCTTTACAAAAATGACAACTCAGCTTTTATTCTTTGTCTTGTTGTTTTTTTTTCCATCTCAAACCAAGATTTTTGACACGTCAGTGAATCATAGAACTTGCGGTGTTGTGTTTCGCCACAAGACAAAGAGAGCACAAAGATGCTGAATTAGAGTGATTATGTGACGTGTACTGACGTCAGTAGAGTTGCATCTGATGTGACTGAAGTGAACTGATCCACCTGGTTCCTCCTGTGAAACATTCTCCTTCTTCTTTACTTCCTATCTGGTTCTCCCAGCCAGGAGCACTGCTTGACCTTGCAGCTTCCATTCCTGCACAGATTTAGAAGACCCTCCCCGTGCCCCCAGCTCCATAAAGCTGCTTTCCGAGGCTCTCTCTGTACCGACAGGATCACATCCTTCCTCTGGATGGTCCAACTTCTCTCCAGTGAGTTTACTTTCAATCCAACCTGTCCTGAAATATAAATGTCCTCCTCTCTCTCGTTCGCTGTTAGTTTGCTCTTCCCACCACATACAGTCGTGGTCAAAAGTTGACATACACTTGTAAAGAACATCATGTCATGGCTGTCTTGAGTTTCCAATCATTTCTACAACTCTTATTTTTTTGTGATAGAGTGATTGGAGCACATACTTGTTGGTCACAAAAAACATTCATGAAGTTTGGTTCTTTTATGAATTTATTATGGGTCTACTGAAAATGTGAGCAAATCTGCTGGGTCAAAAGTATACATACAGCAATGTTAATATTTGCTTACATGTCCCTTGGCAAGTTTCACTGCAATAAGGCACTTTTGGTAGCCATCTTCAAGCTTCTGGTTGAATGTTTGACCACTCCTCTTGACAAAATTGGTGCAGTTCAGCTAAGTGTGTTGGTTTTCTGACATGGACTTGTTTCTTCAGCATTGTCCACACGTTTAAGTCAGGACTTTGGGAAGGCCATTCTAAAACCTTAATTCTAGCCTGATTTAGCCATTCCTTTACCACTTTTGATGTGTGTTTGGGGTCATTGTCCTGTTGGAACACCCAACTGCGCCCAAGACCCAACCTCCAGGCTGATGATTTTAGGTTGTCCTGAAGAATTTGGAGGTAATGTACATGGTCATTGGTATACATTGTATATATGTTATTGACATAATATAATATATCTGTATATATATATTATTCTGTACACATATTATGTATATATTCGTATATATGTTAGATTTTTTATCGCTATATTAGTCTATTTATACCTGCATTGTCCTTTCCATCCTTACACTTTCCATCATTGTAACTGAGCTACTGTGTTGAACAATTTCCCTTGTGGATCATTAAAGTTTGTCTAAGTCTAAGTCTAAGTCTAATCCTCCTTTTTCATTGTCCCATTTACTCTCTGTAAAGCACCAGTTCCATTGGCAGCAAAACAGGCCCAGAGCATATTACTACCACCACCATGCTTGACGGTAGGTATGGTGTTCCTGGGATTAAAGGCCTCACCTTTTCTCCTCCAAACATATTGCTGGGTATTGTGGCCAAACAGCTCAAATTTTGTTTCATCACATTTTCAGTAGACCCATAATAAATTCATAAAAGAACCAAACTTCATGAATGTTTTTTGTGACCAACAAGTATGTGCTCCAATCACTCTATCACATAAAAAAAAAGAGTTGTAGAAATTATTGGAAACTCAAGACAGCCATGACATTATGTTCTTTACAACTTTTGACCACGACTATATGTGACTGATGAAAATGTTATCCTTCATTTCCTATGTCAGAAAATATCCGCCAGTAAACATAATAAAATATATTTTTTTAAACTTCTAAAAAACTATCAAATCTATTCTGATCACCTCAGTTGAGGCACCTGGAAACATTCATTGAAATGAGGATAAAAAGACCATAATGACACTCTAAATTACCGATAAAAAATGTAAATGCACAACGTTGTCTTGTGATTGTTTCTTTCAAAAAAAAAAATGCTCAATGTATATTGCGATGTAAATATGTGAGATTTCAGGTTCCTATTAAAATTAAAGACAAACACATTCAAAACTTAGTACACTGACTAAGAATATTAAAGAATAAAGTTCATGCCAAAAGTGCTGTAGTGGATTACACACAGCATAAATTAAAATCATAACCATAACCACACTGCCTCAATTGCACTCTACCACAAGTTGTATACTCCTCCTCTATTACCCTGCCTTTTGGTTGCTCTTTTATGGATTAAGTGCAGCAAATAATGCGAAACCCATGCACAGATTCAACCCTTTTGATCCTTGTTGAAGTACAATGCAGTAGTAGTGCATATATGGATATACTTCCAGTGAAATACTTTCAAAACCCTGCTACTGATTAGTAAAGTAGTTTTTTGGCTAGGGAAACATGTTTATGTAGAGGTTTGTCCTTGTTTTATACTGCTGGATTCACACACACACACACACACACACACACACACACACACACACACACACACACACACACACACACACACACACACACACACACACACACACATTCTTGTATTTCTGACTTTCTTGAGACCTCCGAAAAATGCCTACATCTTTAGGACCACCCTTTCTAGATATTTATACAGATTTGTATTTTCAACATTAATAATATATAGATGCTGTGGAAATAGAAACATGCTTGTTGTGAAAAATGAGTTGGAATTTCACAAGAAAAAAGTCACAATTTCACCAAAAAGACTTAGAATTTTGACAGTATTATAATAAAAGTCGTAATTTTACTCAACGCAAGTCAAAATTTTACAAGAAAAACTGAACATTTGTGGAATGTTATGATAAAAGTTGGAATTTTACTCAATAACAGTCGCAATTTTACACGAAAAGCTTAACATTTTGACAATTTTATGAAAAGAGTCGTAATTTTACTCGACAAGTCACAATTTATAAAAAAAACTTAAACATTTTGGCAATATTATTATAATAATCTGAATTTTACTGGGCAATATTATGACAAAAGTCATAATTTGACTCAAAAAATGGCACTATTTTAAAAGAACAACAAAAAAATGTGCAATATTGTGATAAAAGTCAGAATTTTATATGACAAATGTCACCATTTTGCATTAAAAAGTAATAATTTAACATAAAAAAGTAATAATTTTACGAGAAAATGTTGCAATATTACAGAAGCAGAATATGAGAAATTGTTTCCAATTTTATCAGAAAAAAGTTGACATATAGTGAGAAAAAGACTACTTTTAGTTAATTTTTAATTTCTTGTTTGTAATTGGTTTTTAATCTTCATTATTTACTTCAAGTTATTATAGCATGTCTCTAGATACATATTTATTTATTTATTATTTTTAATGAATTTTGGCCAAAGGGGGCACATTTCAATTTCTTACACACACTTGTTATTACATATTTTGGCCAGAGGGGGAGCACTTCAAAATTTTACACACACTTGTTATTTCATATGTTGACCAGAGGGGGAGCACTTTTAAAACCGACACACAGTCAATTTGAAAAATCCTTCCTTTTTGGGACCACCCTCATTTTGATAGATTTCACCACCAGGGGTGCAAATGAGATCTCTATATTTGTTTTTTTGTAATGTGCTTAAGGCCGATGACAAACGAGTCACGGACCACAGATGGCCCCTGTGCCGCACTTTGGGCAACACAGCTGTAGAAGCTAACTGTTAATGGCCACTATAGTCTTAGTACCGTAGTGTGTTAGTTCATCCTATGGTCACATCTGGGACGCGGGTTGTCTTACGTCAGCACCGGAAGTCGTAAAGTCAGCTGTTCACCCGGCAGGTTTTTTCAGGGATGAATAGGGGCGTCCTTCTTTAGCTGCCGTCTTGTTTTATCATATATTGCTGCCTTTGCACCTGTCAATGTTTACTTTTGTATGCACATTAAATCAACAAAAAATCCTGACTTTCGAGCAACGTTCCCTCTAAGGTGCGCGCCTGTGCAATTGCGCACTGCTCAAGCGTCCTCTGCGCATGGCAAATCTATGCCACGCACAAAATCAAATAAAAAAATAAGCGCATAACAATTTTCGACACACGGACACGACAGAGAAAACAGTTTTCGTCATCATTGTTCAAATATTGTAACGTCTGTCGAGACGCTTTGAGGACATGAATTCCATCGATCACTTTACTGAGCAAAACTCTTTATTGTCGGCCATAAACACATCACCAAAACATTAGTTAAAAATAGTATATCTAGCAAAAGTGGTCATTTTCTGCAGTACAAACCAGACCAAAAGCAACTTTGTTATATCAACAGCAGCCACTCGCTCTTTCTCACTTGTGCCAACACATGCACATATGGCACTTAGCCAGTGATGCGTTTACAGCCACACAAAAAGTCGGACAACTCCAACACCACACATAAAGTGTAATTCCAGGTCGTTACACTATGATTTACCAATCAAATGTGTGCTTATTCTAGTGTCATTTATTAGGAATCTTAATTTATAAAAATAATCATGAAATGCTGTTAGTATATTAAATAAATACTAATAATAATTATAAACAGGAAGTTGCAGGAATGTACACATGATAACCTGCTTACATCTCATTGTGCAACATGTGAATGTTTTAATGGGAACTAAATGCAATGTCTGAAAGGGGTACAAATTACTTCCAAAGCAGGACCCCCACCCAGACAAACAATTCAAGTACACAGTTTATGAAAAACAAAATTTTTTGTTATTGTCATTGTAAGTGGGCCTAAACACTTATATTAGAAATGGAAATGACTGCTGTCATTTGATTCTAATAATAAGAGAATGTTGTCTGTCTATCTGTGTTGGCCCTGCGATGAGGTGGGGTGTACCCCGCCTTCCGCCCGAATGCAGCTGAGATAGGCTCCAGCGACCCCGACAGGGACAAGCGGTAGAAAATGGATGGGTGAATGGAGATTGAACTTGTTATTTAGTCAGGTTTGGGACAGGTGTGCTGCTGGTGTAGCCACAGTGTGCACGTCTGATGTTGCTCACATGGGCTCCACTGAATGCTCAGGGAGTTTTTGCGTTTGCTCACACACATGAAAAATTAGAGGGAACATTGCTTTGGAGCAATGTTCACGGACTCTAGTATTGGGCTCTCTATTAGATGCAATGGTTTTCCGTATATAGGGACCATGATTTCGGTCCTAACTTGTTCACCGGTCCTCATATGGAAGGTACTTTTCCTTGTTGATGTCTCAAGAAGGGTAGAAATACAAGAACACAAACACACACACACACACACACACACACACACACACACACACACACGCACATAGGCTAGTTCGTCGTGAGGCCATTGTCTTGCTGTCCAGATTGATTTATGGGTATCCTTTTCAAACGTACTTGTATATTTTTGGCCCGCACTACTTTCCAACCATCTCCATGTCCTTAAAGTCTCAATATTCTCGTTGTTGGGCGTCCACGCCCTGCCTCGCTGGTTGCTCTGCTGGCACAAACAGCACCCATGGAAAGACACAGTCAACAAGTGTCACCACAGAGGTCCACTGCCCTGCATGGGTGGCAGTGTTGGGCACCCAGCCTGCTCTGCTCGGGTTTTCCACTGTGGAACCTGCCAGACCCAATGCATGATTCGCATAGTTTGTTTCCTCCGGTTCCCCCAACATTTTCTCTGTGAGTCATCTTTTCATCTCGCTGCCAGCCAGCTTGCTCGGCCAATTTGGCTGATTTTCCAACAAACAAGCAGAGTAGTGGTTTTGATCTTGCGTCACAATAGCGGAGGCGACCTTGGCGCATCTAATGAAATAGATTTGATTCTTCTTGTGCATGCTCTCATCTATTATGCATAATGCAATATTTTGTCAGGGTTGACAGACTGTGATCATTACCATGGAGGCTGCTCTTTGTGCGGCGGTCGTTGTTCCGCCATTGTAATTGTGTTTCTTCTTGACACACATTGAACAGTTTAAAAAGGACAATAGCAGGTTTACTACTCAATTATTCAGTATGACAACCTTCTATAGCAGTGTTTTTCAACCACTGTGCCGTGCCGTGAAATACAGTCCGGTGTGCCGTGTGAGATTATGTAATTTCACCTAACTGGGTTAAAAATATTTTTTTGCACACAAGTAATTATAATCCGTAAATAAAGTGCCGTTGTTGAGTGTCTGTACTGTCTAGAGCTCAGCAGAGTAACCGTGTAATCCTCTTCCATATCAGTAGGTGGCAGCAGGTAGCTAATTGCTTTGTAGATGTTGGAAACACATCGTGTCGTGATCACAATATGCAGACGACAGCGGGAGGCAGCGTGCAGGTACTAAGGTATCTTATGCTTTAACCAAAAATAAACAAAAGGGGAGTGCCGCTAAGAAGTGAAGTGAAGTATATTTATATAGCGCTTTTCTCTAGTGACTCAAAGCACTTTTACATAGTGAAACCCAATATATAAGTAACACTTAAGCCAGTGTGGGTGGCACTGGGAGCAGGTGGGTAAAGTGTCTTGCCCAAGGACACAACAGCAGTGACTAGGATGGCGGAAGCGGGGATCGAACCTGGAACCCTCAAGTTTCTGGCACGGCCACTCTACCAACCGAGCTATACCACAGAAAAAGGCATTTTTTAAATCGCTCTTAAAAACACACTTTAATTCCATGGCCTTTAACACGCTGTGATCTCCATCCTGCTATGGCGTCCCATAATGCACCTGCTGTGAACCTGTTTCTATGTTTTATTTATTTATTTTTTTCATCGTGCTCTGTTTGTGTTGTGTTGTGTTTGCTCGTTTTTGTTGTGTTATCTTTTAAAGGGGAACATTATCACCAGACCTATGTAAGCGTCAATATATACCTTGATGTTGCAGAAAAAAGACCATATATTTTTTTAACCGATTTCCGAACTCTAAATGGGTGAATTTTGGCGAATTAAACGCCTTTCTAATCTGCCGCCAGACCCCCATTGAATCTGCCGGAGTGTGTGAGCAATTCAGGGACAAAGGTACTCGGTAGCATGGCAAGCAATGGCGGCAGTTTGTTCCCGCAGACGAGCGAGCTAAACCCCCTGGATGTCTTGGCTCACACCGTCCCTTATGCCACCGAAGATGATCAAGAGAAGAATATCGACCCTAGCTTCCCTGGCCTGCTGACATCAACTCCAAAACTGGACAGATCAGCTTTCAGGAAAAGAGAGCGGATGAGGGTATGTCTACAGAATATATTAATTGATGAAAATTGGGCTGTCTGTGCTCTCAAAGTGCATGTTGTTGCCAAATGTATTTCATATGCTGTAAACCTAGTTCATAGTTGTTAGTTTCCTTTAATGCCAAACAAACACATACCAATCGTTGGTTAGAAGGCGATCGCCGAATTCGTCCTCGCTTTCTCCCGTGTCGCTGGCTGTCGTGTCGTTTTCGTCGGTTTCGCTTGCATACGGTTCAAACCGATATGGCTCAATAGCTTCAGTTTCTTCTTCAATTT
This sequence comes from Nerophis lumbriciformis, assembly GCF_033978685.3. Classification (NCBI taxonomy): domain Eukaryota; kingdom Metazoa; phylum Chordata; class Actinopteri; order Syngnathiformes; family Syngnathidae; genus Nerophis; species Nerophis lumbriciformis. Next base: position 714,338 of record NC_084580.2, read on the forward strand.
CGTTTTCGCTACCTGCCTCCACACTACAACCATCCGTTTCAATACATTCGTAATCTGTTGAATCGCTTAAGCCGCTGAAATTTGAGTCTGAATCCGAGCTAATGTCGCTATAGCTTGCTGTTCTTTCCGCCATTTTTGTTTGTGTTGGCTTCACTATGTGACGTCACAGGAAAATGGACGGGTGTATATAACGATGGTTAAAATCAGGCACTTTGAAGCTTTTTTTAGGGATATTGCGTGATGGGTAAAATTTTGAAAAAAACTTCGAAAAATATAATAAGCCACTGGGAACTGATTTTTAATGGTTTTAACCATTCTGAAATTGTGATAATGTTCCCCTTTAACCTACCTATTGTACAGCACTTTGGCTACCCCTGTGGTAAATTTTAATTGTGCTTTATAAATAAAGTTGATTTGATTTGATTTGATTTGATTTGAAGCTAAGGCATGGCTATGCAAAACGAAACTAAAACTGAACTGGCTGCAAAGTAAACAAAACACAAAATGCTGGACGACAGCAAAGACTTACAGCATGTGGAACAGAGACGGCGTCCGCAAAGTACATCCGAACATGTCATGACAATCAACAATGTCCCCACAAAGAAGGAAAGCGTCCGCACAATTTAAATAGTCTGGATTGCGAAAACAAAGCAGGTGCGGGGAATAGCGCTCAAGGAAGACATGGGACTGCAACAGGAAAATACCAACAAAACAGGAAAAAAAAAAAAAATTGGAGCGCAAGACAAGAACTTAAACACTGCACACAGGAAAACAGCAAAAAACTCCAAATAAGTCACGGCGTGATGTGACAGGTCGTGACAGTACACCTACTTTGAGACAAGAGCTATATTGATGCATGCTTGGTTATGGTTTGAAGTAATATCCAACAATTGCGAGAACTACTTTTTATTGTCAATATCGGCTACTGAGTTTCGTTTTTTAATGATTTCTGCTTGTGGTGTGCCTCAGGATTTTTTCAATGCAAAAAATGTGCCTTGGCTCAAAAAAGGTTGAAAAACACTGCTCTATAGCTCCCACTTTGGTTTGCACATCACAACATATCATAGCAATACCCCGCCACCATAAAAATATGTCCCCAATGTCATTGTTTCTTAACCATAGGCATTGTTCAGAGCTGTGTATAGTGAGAGTACCGTATTTTTCGGACTATAAGTCGCCGTTTTTTTCATAGTTTGGCCGGGGATGCGACTTATACTCTGGAGCGACTTATGTGTGAAATTATTAACACATTACCGTAAAATATCAAATAATATTATTTAGCTCATTCACGTAAGAGACTAGACGTATAAGATTTCATGGGATTTAGCGATTAGGAGTGACAGATTGTTTGGTAAACGTATAGCATGTTCTATATGTTATAGTTATTTGAATGACTCTTATCATAATATGTTACGTTAACATACCAGGCACGTTCTCAGTTGGTTATTTATGCCTCATATAACGTACACTTATTCAGCCTGTTGTTCACTATTCTTTATTTATTTTAAATTGCCTTTCAAATGTCTATTCTTGGTGTTGGCTTTTATCAAATACATTTCCCCCCAAAAATGCGACTCATACTCCAGTGCGACTTATATATGTTTTTTTCCTTCTTTATTATGCATTTTCGGACGGTGCGACTTATACTCCGGAGCGACTTATACTCCTAAAAATACGGTATGGTCAACTGGGTAGCAAACATGGTGCCCTGTAGTCACACGAGGGGTTTTTGACCAATCAGAGAGAGTATGGCCAGAGGATCTCCTAAATGATTGGTGAGAAGCCCTTCAGGTGAATACTTTGAAACCCAGTTGGGCATACTCTCTCTATACACGACCCTGACATTTTTGGGGCCGCGAGCGGCATCTAGAGTTTCGCCAAAATATATTTTTTCGCAGCGGTACTCAGTTTTACTACACTTTTCCCCCACTTGTGGCGGTAATGACAATATCAAACAAAAAAAATTATTTAGCTAAAGTCATACAGAAATTCCTTAAGGGCAAAAATTACGACTAAACTGGTAAAGCTGTATTTTCACTTACACTTACATTTTAATGACTGTTTAAGAAAATAAAAAATCAATATAAATTGAGTTTATTTATTTCAGCACAATATCCATGCATCCGTCCATTTTTTACCGCTTGTCAACATAATCGTATGTAAATGTACACTACATTGCCAAAAGTATTTGGCCACCCATCCAAATGATCAGAATCAGGTTTCCTAATCACTTGGCCTGGTGTATAAAATCAAGCACTTAGGCATGGAGACTGTTTCTACAAACATTTGTGAAAGAATGGGCCGCTCTCAGGAAGTCAGTGATTTCCAGCGTGGAACTGTCATAGGATGCCACCTGAGCAACAAATCCAGTCGGGAAATTTCCTCGCTCCTAAATATTCCAAAGTCAACTGTCGACTTTATTATAAGAAAATGGAAAAGTTTGGGAACAACAGCAAGTCAGCCACCAAGTGGTAGGCCACGTAAACTGACAGAGAGGGGTCAGCGGATGCTGAAGCGCATAGTGCAAAGAGGTCGCCGACTTTCTGCACAGTCAGTTGCTACAGAGCTCCAAACTTCATGTGACCTTCCAATTAGCCCACGTACAGTACGCAGAGAGCTTCATGGAATGGGTTTCCATGGCTGAGCAGCTGCATCCAAGCCATACATCACCAAGTCCAATGCAAAGCGTGGGATGCAGTCGTGTAAAGTACGTCGCCACTGGACTCTAGAGCAGTGGAGACGCCTTCTCTGGACTGATGAGTCACGCTTTTCCATCTGGCAATCTGATGGACGAGTCTGGGTTTGGAGGTTGCCAGGAGTGTGAAATTTGGTGGAGGAGGAATTGTAGTTTGGGGTTGTTTTTCAGGAGTTGGGCTTGGCCCCTCAGTTCCAGTGAAATGAACTTTGAATGCTCCAGGATACCAAAACATTTTGGACAATTCCATGCTCCCAACCTTGTGGGAACAGTTTGTAGCGGGCCCCTTCCTCTTCCAACATGACTGTGCACCAGTGCACAAAGCAAGGTCCATAAAGACATGGATGACAAAGTCTGGTGTGGATGAACTTGACTGGCCTGCACAGAGTCCTGACCTGTACCCCATAGAACACCTTTGGGATGAATTAGAACGGAGACTGAGAGCCAGGCCTGCTCGACCAACATCAGTGTGTGACATCACCAATGCGCTTTTAGAAGAATGGTGGAAAATTCCTATAAACACACTTTGCAACCTTGTGAACAGCCTCCCCAGAAGAGTTGAAGCTGTAATAGCATCATATTGAACCCTATGGGTTAGGAATGGGATGGCACTTCAAGTTCATATGTGAGTCAAGGCAGGTGGCCAAATACTTTTGGCAATACAGTGTATTTTCCATCAGTCCCTTCTTATGCAGTATATTTGATTAGGACGTAATTGTCTGATCAGCTTGACCGGAGCCTATGTGTTAAATAAATAATCTTTGTGATTAACATCTGGTTTCATATCATTAAAAAAACAAGAGTACGATTACTAATTCAGTGTTAATATTTGAGTGGGGCCACGGCCCCTCTGCAGTGAAAAAGTTGGGCCCCGAGGTCCAAAAGGTTAAGAACCCCTGCCTTAGGTAATGTAATATTTACTTGGCATTTGGGGTATCCCGATCTGGTATTTATATCGGATATATGTCCAATGTCAGCAAAAAAACAAGGAATTTAGCATCTAAATTCCCCAATATAAGCAGTCCTGCAGCGCGTTTACTTGTGCAAAGCAGACATCCAGTTAACGTCCAAATATAATCCAATAAGCACACAAGGTTGATCTTTTCTTGTGTTTTAGTGAAGTCATTGAAAAAAAGGTGAGCATGGTGATGTAGGCTCCTACCAGGAGCTAACAGCTACACAACGGCTAAGCACACAAGCTAGATGTGTCCTTAATTGAACAATATTGCATTTTGAAAACATGACACTCAATATAAACATCCATCCATCCATTTTCTACCGCTTGTCCCTTTTGGGGTTGCGAGGGGTGCTGGAGCCTATCTCAGCTGCATTTGGGCGGAAGCAAGTATCAAATAATTATAGTTGCGTATTACTTACAGATACAACGTTTCCAAGGCAGAAGCATATTAGAAAGTATCCAGTATCAAATGTGTCCGCATCATTCAACGCCCTGTGTCATGCTTTTTAATACATTGAATTAGTGTGACCACTACGTAAATTAGCATTCCACTTTAAAAGCATAAATCTGAGGTTCCTGTTTTCATTCCTACCACTGTTCTTTGAATAATTTCACTTGACTAAACCTTTTCTAACATTCCATATAATACAAAATAATACATGTATGTACTTTTATGCCAGAAGGTTAGTTTGTTTTATACCTACGGTTGTTCTATGTTTGACTGAGTTTATTTGATCCAACATTTTACAATCCAAACTACAAAATTATAAAAAACTATACCTACACTGCAAAAACTGTAATCTAAGTAAGATTAAATATCTCAAATAAGGGTGACATACCAAAGACTATAAAAATGGGACCCATTACCTCCCTGCTTGGCACTCAGCATCAATGGTTGAAATTGGGGGTTAAATCACCAAAAATGATTCCCGGGCGCGGCCACCGCTGCTGCCCACTGCTCCCCTCACCCCCCAGGGGGTGATCAAGGGTGATGGGTCAAATGCAGAGAATAATTCCGCCACACCTAGTGTGTGTGTGACAATCATTGGTACTTTAACTTTAACTTAATATTTGTTTATTTTCTGTATGATAAGATAATTTTTTTCACTAAGCAGATTTTATGTTAGAGTGTTTTACTTGTTTTAAGGGTTTTGGTCCTAAATTATCTCAGTAAGATATTATAGCTTGTTGCTGAGATTGTATGACCTATATTGAGTAAAACATGCTTGAAACTAGAATATCAACTGTTGCAAAGCTGTGTCATCAACACTCACGAGTATAAAACTACTTTTTTAAAGTAATCATTTCTTATTTCAAGCATGAAAAAAAAATCATGACTTTGACACAATTGTGTCTCATAAAACAGATGACAGCCAAATGGAATTTGCTGTTTTATTTTCAAGAAACAAAATAAAATACGTACTTATATATTAGTACAGTTGGCACAGTACAGTAAACTGACAGTTAATATTTAAACATTTAACATGTGACATTTCAAACTATTTTGAACAGAAATATTTCATGCACATTCAGATAAATTCTTCAAATTTACAATTAAAAAAAATAAGGGCCAGGCTGTAAATATATATATATATATATATATATATATATATATATATATATATATATATATATATATATATATATATATATATATATATATATATATATATTTACAGCCTGGCCCTTATATATATATATATATATATATATATATATATATATATATATATATATATATATATATATATATATATTACAGCCTGGCCCTTGGCCAAATTTTATATATATATATATATATATATATATATATATATATATATATATATATATATATATATATATATATATATACATTCCTTGCGCACTAATGACTGAAAGAGCACGCACTTTATCAATGGGAAAATGCATTTTTAGACAATATGATTTGCCTGAGCGGCTATAAGACCCCGAGAGTAACAAGCGGTTGCCTTTCCATTAAGAAAAATAAACTAGTTTTTAGTATAAGTTTGCTGGTTTCAAGAAATGTAATGCCGAGCGCATATCATTATGTCAAGATAATGGCACTAACATTTACTTAATTTAAGAACATTTTTCAACATATTGAGCAAAAAGGTCTCATATTTGTTTTTTCTATCAAGAAAAGTGCACTTGTTATTAGTGAGAATATACTTATTTTAAGGTATTTTGGGGTTCGCTAATTTTACTTGTTTTGGAAAGTCTTGACAAGCCAAATGTTCTTGTTCTATTGGCAGATAATTTAGCTTAGTTCAAATAAAATACTCCTAATTTTTTTTTTCTTTTTTCTTGTTTTTGAACACTGACTTTTTGCAGTGTATGATTCTTCTTGATATCATATCAGATTAATCGGCCAACACTCAAGGCTCCAATATATTTATATTTGCACCTTATTGCTTTTTCTATCTGCACTGCCGTGAGTTAATGCAACGAAATTTCGTTCTTATCTGTACTGTAAAGTTTAAATTTGAATGACAATAAAAAGGAAGTCTAAAATATCTGTATCGTATCGGAAATCAAAAAGTTACAGCCGGACACCTTGCTATACTTGTACCGTATTTTCCGGACCATAGGGCGCAATGGATTATAAGGTGTACTGCCGATGAATGGTCTATTTTTGATCTTTTTTCATATATAAGGCGCACTGGATTATAAGGCGCATTAAAGGAGTCATATTTTTTAAAACAATTCTAAACTGAAAACACTTCCTTGTGGTCTACATAACATGTAATGGTGGTTCTTTGGTCAAAATGTTGCACATTATTATTATATTTTGCAGATCATCTTCAAGCTGCTTTCTGACAGTCGCTTCAGGATGCGCCGTTTTGTGGCCGGTCTTATTTACCAGCATCCACTTCGACAGCGCCTTCTCCCCGTCATCTTTGTTGTAGCGGTGTAGCATGCAAGGACGGGAGTGGAAGAAGTGTCAAAAGATGGAGCTAACTGTTTTAATGACATTCACACTTGACTTCAATCAATAACGGAGCAGCATCTCCTCATCTGGAAACAACAACACCGAAAATGTGTCCCGTGAAAAAACATCTGACCGGAAATCTCTAATACTAAAGTTTCTTGGGTGAATAATGTAAAGTCACTACACCGGTATGTTTTAGTGCTTCCAAGCGAGTTTACTGACAGATATAAGTAAGAACTTTACACTACTTTATGTTACAAATGGCAACAGCGGAGGATGAATGTCACATAACAAGAAGATAGAGGAAAAGAAGAAGCTTATCGACTACGGCGTTGGCGTGGACACGCGCGATTTTTCAGGATTTATGCATATCCCAAATACAGATCAGCAGGTATCAGAAGATAAGAAAAGTTGCTTTTGCATAATATTGAGAAACTAAACGCCATATAATACATCTCACCTTATACACACACACCATAATAATACTCGTATGTTTAATGCTTCGACAATCCATCAAGCGATGTTGCTTCATAGCTTACCAAAGTCATACTAAAACATTTTGATAGATTTGTGAGCGCCGTGTGTAATGTTCTATATTTTCAATGGAACATATAAAATGTTGGGGTTGTTTACTTGAGACATATTTCCATCATAGTGGCAATATACACGTATCTCTTATGTTTGACTGCCATCTACTGGTCATACTTATTACACCATGTACCAAATAAAATAGCTTTGAGGTGAGTAAGCTCAACCAAACTTATTCCTTACATTCGGCGCACCGGGTTATAAGGCGCACTGTCGAGTTTTGAGGAAAAATAAGGATTTTAAGTGCGCCTTATAGCCCGGAAAATACGGTAATCAACATCGTCACTGATTTTTGTCCCGTCTTCAGCGGAGAGTTAAAATACTGCCTAAACACTTTTTGTCCCGAATATGAGCCCGAATATAAAACAAAACCTCTTTTTTAAAACCTGCATTTGGAGGAAAAAATACTAACTAAATTTTTAAATCAATTGATTATTTATTATATTTGTTTTCAATAAAAAAAAGGTATTAACTTACCATAAGGTGTGATGATATTTTTGTTGCATTGCAATTACAAGTTGTTTTTCACTGATATTGAAAAGAATGATTTATGATTTTGTAAAAAAAAACAAAAAAAAAACACAGGGTTTTGCAACAGAAGGGTTCTCTTATATTTCGGGTTTGATTGATTGATTGATTGATTGAAACTTTTATTAGTAGATTGCACAGTACAGTACATATTCCGTACAACTGACCACTAAATGATAACACCCGAATAAGTTTTTCAACTTGTTTAAATCGGGGTCCACGTTAATCAATTCATGGTAAATGGATATGGGTCAATGGGATATAAAAAAAATAAGAATTGTGCCATTAGCCTCCAAAGTTTGTGTAGTTTACACGTAATCCTTCTAACTACTGAACCAACAAACAACAATCTGAATAATAAAATAAAATACCTTCCACCAATAACTTCACAATATAAGGACTGTCTGAGATGGCAGACAGACAGTATTTCCCTGCCACCAGTAGCAGCATGTTTTGCATCTCTGTGGACACTTAAGTCTTTTTCTGTGCCGCTTCTAAGGAGTTAGTGTCTGCCAATGACGTCTCCAGAGCCGAAGTGGCACTGTCAAGACACGACAGCCCTGTCAGCCTCGCTAATATCTGTCTCGGTGGTCATTCTCCCCCTGGCTCTGCTTCTTTCTCTGACTCATCATCTCCCCTTCTCTTTCTCTCTCTTTGACACCACTTCTTCAGCATGAAGGTAAACATTTGTGGGTGTGTTCCGCTCTACCTCAGTTCGACTGGAATAGGCTCCAGCTTCCTTCCAGAAAATTAATGATAGATCATTTAGTTGCATGTTCACTGGGCCCAATTCAGCAATAATTTCCTAACTTTTCCTCTTGTCTTTCTTCCGAAGTGATTTCCTAAGAGGAGTCCATTCAAATTCATGACGTGTTCTTAAACGGCCCAATTTTTCCCACCTGCTGTTCTTAAGTTGCTGAATGCCAAATGGTTAGCGCGTGCGTGCCTATCATAATTTGCATGTAAACACGCCCTTATTTCCCCAATATGCATATGTAAACACCCTTAATTCCGTAATTTCCATAGGTAAACACCCTTAATTCCCCATATAAGGGCACAATTCCGGCGGAAAAGCCAAACATCAAACACACGGAGAAAACACAAACAGATTACAGAAGAGAAAGTCGTATCATCCCGCGGGGGGAATACATAATGTCAAAACGTAAGTTTAAGAGAGGGGGGACAGCTGAGGTAGCCTAAAGCGTTCAAATAAACATTTGTCATTTCAGGCAAATAGGTCTACATGGTCGTGAAATATGCACTCTCCCCAGGGCACGATCTGCGGCATCTTGCAGTAGCAGCAAAAGCATTGCCATTGTGTGCGTTGAGTCTTTTAAAGAGTCACCAGTCACTAAATCAACGCCCCAGTAATTGATGATGATGGTATTTTGAAATGTCTGTATATTGTCTATCTATCTATCTATCTATCTATCTATCTATCTATCTATCTATCTATCTATCTATCTATCTATCTATCTATCTATCTATCTATCTATCTATCTATCTATCTATCTATCTATCTATCTATCTATCTATCTATATATCTATAATATTAATTTAACATTAGACAATAGAAGTAAGGGAACTTGTCACACTTAAAGGCCTACTGAAACCCACTACTACCGAACACGCAGTCTGATAGTTAATATATCAATGATGAAATCTTAACATTGCAACACATGCCAATATGGCCGGGTTAGCTTACTAAAGTGCAATTTTAAATTTTGCGCGAAATATCCTGCTGAAAACGTCTCGGTATGATGACGTCTGCGCGTGACGTCACGGATTGTAGAGGACATTTTGGGACAGCATGGTGGCCAGCTATTAAGTCGTCTGTTTTCATCGCAAAATTCCACAGTATTCTGGACATCTGTGTTGGTGAATCTTTTGCAATTTGTTCAATGAACAATGGAGACAGCAAAGAAGAAAGCTGTAGGTGGGAAGCGGTGTATTGCGGCAGGTGTTGTGCCGGATAACGCACCCCCGCCGTAGAATGCACCCCCTGACTGTTGTGCCGGATAACACAGCCTGTGTTTCATTGTTTACATTCCCAGAAGATGACAGTCAATCTTTACCATTGGCCTGTGGAGAACTGGGACAACAGAGACTCTTACCAGGAGGACTTTGAGTTGGATATGCAGACGCGGTACCGTGAGTATGCATGCAGCTGCGGCTTCCAAACATTTGATTGCTTGCCCATACGTGCGTGCCGCTATGTGCATGTCACGTACGTAACTTTGGGGACTTTGGGGAAATATATGTGCTGTATGAACTTTGGGGAGGTGAACGGTACTTTGGGCTGTGGGATTGAGTGTGTTGTGCAGGTGTTTGAGTTGTATTGGCGGGTTATATGGACGGGAGGGGGGAGGTGTTTGTTATGCGGGATTAATTTGTGGCATATTAAATATAAGCCTGGTTGTGTTGTGGCTAATAGAGTATATATATGTCTTGTGTTTATTTACTGTTTTAGTCATTCCCAGCTGAATATCAGGTCCCACCCGCCTCTCACAGCATCTTCCCTATCTGAATCGCTCCCACTGCCCTCTAGTCCTTCACTCTCACTTTCCTCATCCACAAATCTTTCATCCTCGCTCAAATTAATGGGGAAATCGTCGCTTTCTCGGTTCGAATCGCTCTCGCTGCTGGTGGCCATGATTGTAAACAATGTGCAGATGTGAGGAGCTCCACAACCTGTGACGTCACGTGCATATCGTCTGCTACTTCCGGTACAGGCAAGGCTTTTTTATCAGCGACCAAAAGTTGCAAACATTATCGTCGATGTTCTCTACTAAATCCTTTCAGCAAAAATATGGCAATATCGCGAAATGATCAAGTATGACACATAGAATGGACCTGCTATCCCTGTTTAAATAAGAAAATCGCATTTCAGTAGGCCTTTAAAGAGTCACCAATCACTAAATCAACGCCCGGTAATTGATGATTGTGTGTGTGTGTGTGTGTGTGTGTGTGTGTTTGCGTGTGTGTGTGTTTGCGTGTGTGTGTGTGTGTGTGTGTTTGTGTGTGTCTGTGTGCGTGTGTGTGCGTGTGCGTGCATGCACAGTATTTTGAAATGTCTATATATTGTCTGTCTTATCTATCTATCTATCTATCTATCTATCTATCTATCTATCTATCTATCTATCTATCTATCTATCTATCTATCTATCTATCTATCTATCTATCTATCTATCTATGTATGATATTAATTTAACATTAGACAATAGAAGTAAGGAAACTTGTCACACTTAAGAACAAATAGGCCACCCTAAGAGTTCTCTGGAGCACTCGTAGATTTTGTTCTAACCTACGAACAAATCCCAGCTAGGAAAACATTGGTAAATACAAAAATCTCCTTAAAAACTTTGTAAGTGGGCTTAAGAACAAAATGTGTTCTTAAGAACGGTTGCTGAATTGGGCCCACTCAGTGGCCTAGTGGTTAGAGTGTCCGCCCTGAGATCGGTAGATTGTGAGTTCAAACCCCGGCCGAGTCATACCAAAGACTATAAAAATGGGACCCATTACCTCCCTGCTTGGCACTCAGCATCAAGGGTTGGAATTGGGGGTTAAATCACCAAAAATGATTCCCGGGCGCGGCCACTGCTGCTGCCCATTGCTCCCCTCACCTCCCAGGGGGTGATCAAGGGTGATGGGTCAAATGCAGAGAATAATTTCGCCACACCTGTGTGTGTGTGACAATCATTGGTACTTTAACTTTAACTTTAACTCTTCTTATTGACTTCACCAGTGTTGTTTTGCCTTCGTCCCTCCTCGCAGATGTTTTTAATGATGTTGCAGAGGATGTAGCAGCCCTGCCCTCTGCAAGGTGGTGTTGTCTGCTTCAGCGCTGCGTTGCGTAAACAGTCTCAACACAGATGGTGCAGCCCAGCGTTGCACTAGTGCACACTACACATGCTGGCAAGATCACAGTCGGCCGAGTTCACCTTCCTCCTCCATCCCTCCATCTGTCCTCTGTACGTCTTTCTGTCTTCCCTCCATCTTTTTGACTTTGACTGTGTCCATCCAGTAGCTCCTTAGATGTATTTGTATTCAGGGACATAATATTTTTATATTTTTCTTGCTCCCCAAATTAGACATAATTCTTGTAACATTCAGTAAAGGATGGGAATCTTACAACAACAACTCACGATTCGATTTTATTCCGATTCCTGAGGTGACACATTTCTGCCTTGTGTTGTATATATTAGTCTCTACATTCTATATTGTATTCTATTTTTAACTGTATATAATAATATATACATTTTTGTCTATATTCTATTCTATTTTGTATTGTATTCTATTTTAACTCTCTATATTAGTGTATATACTTTTTATTAGTGTCCATACTCTATTTTCATTGTATTCTATTTAACTATATAAATTAGTGTCCATACTCTACTTTTATTTTTTTCTATTCCTAACTATATATATTAGTGTCCATACTCTATTTTATATTGCATTCTATTTTTAAGTGTACAAATTAGTGTCTATATTCTCTATTTGTGTTGTATTCTATTTTTAACGGTGTATATTAGTGCAGTGTTTTTCAACCACTGTGCCGCGGCACACTAGTGTACCGTGAGATATTGTTTGGTGTGCCGTGGGAGATTATGAAATTATGTAATTTTACCTAATTGGGTTAAAAACATTTTTTGCAAACCAGTAATTATAATCCGAAAATGTTGAGTGTCTGTGCTGTCTAGAGATCGGCAGAGTAACCATGTATAATACTCTTCCATATCAGTAGGTGGCAGCAGGGAGCTAATTGCTTCATAGATGTCGGGAACGACGACAATTGTTTGCAGGTAAAAAGATATCTAAAATAAACAAAAGGCTAAAAAAAGACATTGAAGCTTAGGGATGGCTGTACAAAACGAAACTAAAACTGAACTGGCTGCAAAGTAAACAAAAACAGAATGCTGGACGACAGCAAAGACTTACAGCGTGTGGAGCAGCAGGCGGCGTCCACAAAGTACATCCGTACATGACATGACAATCAGCACCAAAATAGGAGCGCAAAACAAGAACTAAAACACTACACACAGGAAAACAACAACAAACTCAAAATAAGTCACGGCGTGATGTGACAGGTCGTGAGACAAGAGCTATTGAATAATATTAAAACCTTTTTTTAAAACAGATTAAAGGTTACAAAAGCTCCTTTTGGTTGCTATGTATGAAGTACACTCCTCTCTGAGCTGCCACCTTACCGTGGTAGAGGAGTTTGCGTGTCCCAATGATCCTAGGAGCTATGTTGTCCGGGGGTTTCTATGCCCCCTGGTAGGGTCTCCCAAGGCAAACTGGTCCTAGGTGAGGGATCAGACAAAGAGCAGCTCGAAGACCTCGATGAAGAACAAACACAAAGGACCCAGATTTCCCTCGCCCGGACGCGGGTCACCGGGGCCCCCCTCTGGAGCCAGGCCCGGAGGTGGGGCACGATGGCGAGCGCCTGGTGGCCGGGCCTGTCCCCATGGGGCCCGGCCGGGCACAGCCCGAAGAGGCAACGTGGGTCCCCCCTCCAATGGGCTCACCACCCATAGCAGGGGCCATAGAGGTCGGGTGCAGTGTGAGCTGGGCGGCAGCCGAGGGCAGGGCGCTTGGCGGTCCGATCCTCGGCTACATAAGCTGGCTCTTGGGACGTCTTGTTCACGAGTGGGGGAAGAGTGGATCGTGAGATCGACAGGCGGATCGGTGCGGCGTCTTCAGTAATGCGGACGCTGTATCGATCCGTTGTGGTGAAGAAGGAGCTGAGCCGGAAGGCAAAGCTCTCGATTTACCGGTCGATCTACGTTCCCATCCTCACCTATGGTCATGAGCTTTGGGTCATGACCGAAAGGACAAGATCACGGGTACAAGCGGCCGCAATGAGTTTCCTCCGCCGAGTGGCGGGGCTCTCCCTTAGAGATAGGGTGAGAAGCTCTGCCATCCGGGAGGAGCTCAAAGTAAAGCCGCTGCTCCTCCACATGGAGAGGAGCCAGATGAGGTGGTTCGGGCATCTGGTCAGGATGCCACCCGAACGCCTCCCTAGGAAGGTGTTTCGAGCACGTCCGACCGGTAGGAGGCCACGAGGAAGACCCAGGACACGCTGGGAAGACTATCTCTCCCGGCTGGCCTGGGAACGCCTCGGGGTCCCCCGGGAGGAGCTGGACGAAGTGGCTGGGGAGAGGGAAGTCTGGGCTTCCCTGCTTAGGCTGCTGCCCCCGCGACCCGACCTCGGATAAGCGGAAGAAGATGGATGGATGGATGGATGGATGTATGAAGTACACACACAACGAGTAGCGTAGAAATAGTGTAGACATACTTTTTTCAAAACTTTAAACTTTAAATGTTTTTTTATCGAGTCCTAAATAATGAATTGTTTTAGAATCGGAATAAATAAGAATCACAATTCTTTATTTTAAATACCTCTAACACTTAGGCTTTTTTCTCGAACAAAGTAATGACATTTTTCAAAAAAAATTTATCATCCAAACGTGTAGCTTTATTCTCATTATATTACAACTTTTTTTTTAATAAGACTTTATCATTGTAGAATTACATGTTTATTTTCATAATACAACTTTTCTTTGAATACAATTTTTTTTAATTACATGTTTAATTTCATAATATTACAACTTTTTTTTTAATTAAACTTTATTTTTGTAAAACTACAAGTTTGTTCTCATAATATTACACTTTTTTTTTTTTCATGGAATACAAATGTATTTTTGTAAAATGTTTTACTCTAGAAAAACTTTATTAAGTAACAATTGCCAGATGAGATACATTGCCATTATACTGAACAAAAATACAAACACAACACTTTTTTTTTTTTTGCTCCCATTTTTCATGAGTTGAACTCAGAGATCTAAAACGTTTACTACATACACAAAAAACCTATTCCTTTCAAATATTGCTCACAAATCTGTGTTAGTGAGCATTTCTTCTTTGGCATGATAATCCATCCCACCTCACAGGTGTGGCATATTACTATGCTTATTAAACAGCATGATTATTGCACAAGTGTGCCTTAGGCTGCCCACAGTAAAAGGCCACTCTGAAATGTGCAGTTTTATCACACAGCACAATACTACAGATGTTTCAAGTTTTGAGGGAGCGTGAAGTTGGCATGCCGACTGCAGGAATGTCCACCAGAGCTGTTGCCTGTGAATTGAATGTTCATTTCTCTACCATGAGCTGTCTCCAAAGACGTTTCAGAGAATTTGGCAGTACATCCAACCGGCCTAATAACCACAGACCATGTTCAACCACACCAGCCCAGGACTTCCACATCCAGCAGGTACACCTCCATGTTCGTTCTGAGACGAGCCACCCAGACAGCTGCTGCAACAATTGATTTGGACAAACAAATTTCTGCACAAACTGTGAGAAACCATCTCAGAGATGCTCATCTGCATGCTTGTCGTCCTCATCGGGTTATCGACCTGACTGCAGTTCGTCGTCCTAACTGACTTGAGAGGGAAAATGCTCACATTCGATGGCGTCTGGCACGTTGTAGAGATGTTATCTTCATGGACGAATCCCCGTTTTCACTGTTCAGCGCAGATGTGTATGGTGTGGTATGGGAGAGCATTGTGCTGATGTCAACGTTGTGAATGGAGTGGCCCAAAGTGGAGCTGGGGTTCTAGTATGGGCAGGTGTATGTTATGGACAACGAACGCAAGTGCATTTTATTGATTGCATTTTGAATGCACAGAGATACCGTGACGAGATCCTGAGGCCCATTGTTGTGCCATTCACCCGAGACCATCACCACATGTTGCAGCATGACAATGCACAGCCCCATGTTGCAAGGGTATGTACACAATTCCTGGAAACGTAAAACATTCCCAGTTCTTACATGGCCAGCATACTCATCGGACATGTCACCCATTGATCATGTTTGGGATGCTGTGGATCGACGTATACGACAGCGTGTTCCAGTTCCTGCCAATATCCAGCAACTTCGCACTGCCATTGAGGAGGAGTGGACCGACATTCCACAGGCCACAATCTACAACCTGATCAACTCAATGCGAAGGAGATTTGTTGCACTGTGTGAGGCAAACGGTGGTCACACCAAATACTGACTGCTTTTGTGGCCCCCTCCAGACCCCGATAAAGCAAAACTGCACATTTCAGAGTGGCCTTTAATTGTGGGCAGCATGTGCAATAATCATGCTCTTTAATCAGCATCTTGATATGCCACATCACTTGGGGTGGGTTGGATTATCTTGACAAGGAAGAAATGCTCACTAACACAGATTTAGACAGATTTGAGAACAATATTTGAGAGGAATAGGTATTTAAAGAAGAAATGCTCACTAACGCAGATTTAGACAGATTTGAGAACAATATTTGAGAGGAATAGGTGTTTTGTGTATATAGTAAACGTTTTGGTAACACTTTAGTATGGGGAACATATTCACCATTAATTAATTGCTTATAATTATGCAAATTAATAACATATTGGCTCTTAATTAGGCATTATTAAGCATGTATTAATGCCTTATTCAGCATGGCTCTAACCCTAACCAAATAACTCTAAAATAAGTCTTTGTTGCTTACAATATGTTCCCCTCGTGTCCAAATAACTCTTAGTTAAGTCTTTGTTATTTACAATATGTTCCCCATACTAAAGTGTTACCAAAGTTTTAGATCTTTGAGTTCAACTCATGAAAAATAGGAGCAAAAACAAAAGTGTTGCGTTTATATTTTTGTTCGGTATATTTGTATCACCAGACAACAGGAACTTAGACTTACTTAGACTTAGTTCCTCCCATTCCTGTTGGAACATTGGGCAAAGAGTCCCCTCCATTTGTTCCGGTCACTGGCGACCCTTCTTGCTCCATGCCAGCTGACTCCCATCTCTCTCAGGTCTTCCTTGGCTGTTTGTCTCCACGTCTTCTTTGACCGTCCTCTCTTCCTCTTTCCCTCTTCTGGCACTCCGTCCATTGCTACACTTGCCGGTCTCTGTCTTGGCAGTCAGAGTACGTGTCCAGCCATTTTCCTTCTCATGTCAGAGACTATGTCAGACAATGGTGCTACCCCTGCCCCTCTCATCACCTCTCCATTGGTGATGTGGTCTCTCCATGACATGGGTGTCAAACTCTGGCCCGCGGGCCAAATTTGACACCGCATTCACCGCTAATTCTCATATTTGCCAACCCTCCTGGGAGACTCTCAAATTTCTTTGGGGTGTATATTGCAGCCCGGAAGAGTTATGGCTACATGGGATTCTGGGTATTTGTTTTGTTGTGTTTATGTTGTGTTACGGTGCGGATGTTCTCCCGAAATGTGTTTGTCATTCTTGTTTGGTGTGGATTCACAGTGTGGCGCATATTTCTAACAGTGTTAAAGTTATTTATACGGGCACCGTTAGTGTAACCTGTATTGCTGTTGGCCAAGTATGCATTGCATTTACGTGTGTGCGTGCTGAAGTCGCACATATTGTTTGTGATCGGGCCTGCACGTTGTTGGAATGGATGAAAAGCAGACGTGACGACAGCTCGTGGAGGACGATAAACGCAGGGCCTTTAAAGCACGCCCCCAAGACTGTGGTCCGGATGGACTACGAGGTATAATAACTGATGAACAACTTTGTTCGATAATGAAGGTTGCCTCAGCTCAAAGCCTGAGCCCCGACATTAATGAACTAGCATCCAAGAAAAGATGCCAGGTATCTGGCTTGGGCACATCAGATTAGATCAGTGTGTTGCAAACTGAGTAGTTTAAAGTCCTGAATGGTTGGTTTATTCATTGTTTTGTTTTTTTCTAATTTATTAGCCTGTGGAAAAAGTTAATGTTGATATTTACCTCAGAAGGCTGCAAATAGAAAAGAGGCATTCAATTTGTATTTAAATTGTATTTGATATGCCATAGATATTTTTTAATTATTATTATTATTATTTGAAACTAGATTTTGCATGTCACTATAAAGTTATACAAGCCTTGCATGTTCAATATTCAATGCAAAACTTGTTTGCGTCCCTATTAAAAGGTTAATTTGTTCAACCTTGGCCTGCGGCTTTGTTCAGTTTTAAATTTTGGCCCACTCTGTATTTGAGTTTGACACCCCTGCTCCATGAGATCCTCAAGATGTATCTGAGGCACTGTCGGTGGAAGACATCCAGCTTGTTAGTAATGTTTGATGTCTTCATCCACGTCTCACAGGCATAGGTAACTGTAGGGATGACCACTGACATATAGAGGCACAGGTTTGTGGACGTACTGATAGATTTTGATGACCGGAGGCGTTGGAAGACTCCTGCAGCTTTTCCGATTCTGGTCTGAACATTCTTTTCTGCGTCTCCAGTGTTTGAGATGTTGCTTCTAAGATACGTGAAGTTCTCAACGTACTCTATGCCTTGTTCGCCTACGGTGAGCAGTGGAACGTTTTAGTCTTGTGCGACGGTCATGGCCTTGGTCTTCTCTTGGCTTATACGTAGGCCGACTTTTTCCCCTTGCTCATGCAGATTGACAACAGGAACACAAGAATTTATTATCAGATATGACCCGGAGTATTGCAGCCTTCGTATAATGTCAGTGTCATTTCAGGTTTATTTCGCGGGGAACACTGCTGAAGTTCAACATCTCCCAAAGGAGCTTGCAGCAGGTGTCGACTGAAAGCCACTCATCTTCAACTAATTGGGAAACAGACGGGACCTGTTACGTGCAGCGGCCAATTTTTAAGAGGTACACACACACCAACGTCTTATATTCATGACTTGAGTTTTGTTCTCCTTATTTCTTCCTTTTATGACCACGCAGGGATTATTCACAATGTTGTTAACATTGCCACTGTTGTTAATATTGCATTAAAAAATAGTTTGCATTCAGGGTCATGTTGTTGTTTTCAGGCTGAGACACTCTTTGCAGGTTAGAATAACTGCCAGGAGAGCTCCACAGTAAAGTGTTGTTATTGTTTGGTATTGACTCTGCAAGAAGGCAATGTTCCTCTTGTGTGCACTACATTTTTTTTTTTTTTTTTTTTTTGCAAAAGCGGCCAACTAAATATTCAGCAAGAAATATGTTGTGTGTTGGCAGAAAGTGTCAAAAGGGAGCAATCTAAAATATGGAGTCCCTTTCAGGCAAAACCATGATGGATTTTTCTGTGCCCCCTTTTTTTTTTGCTGGTAATAACAGAATTAAGTGAAGGAAATGGAGGAAAAGTTAAATCTTTCCGTGTGAACATGTCATGTATGGATGACACTTTAAAGCAATCAGAGCAGTGCCGCTCAGTTTTGAAGTAAAAGAGAAAAACATGCGGTGAATGACTTACTTTGCTTCTGGCTAGTTTGTAGTCGTGTGTTGAACCTGACAGACAAGCTGGGCTCTAACTACAAGGTGAGCACCAGTTCTGCCAGTTGCACACAGAAATACTGCAGCCATGGATAGAGAATTCCATTTGTACTGTCAAGTGGTGACTGGGATGATATTTTACGCTGAAGTCCATTCCCCATGTCGGCGAAAATTGTCTCAGTTCATTGAACACCAAATATGTATATAGTGTATACTTTATTTAGTACATGGGATCCAATATAATAGACTTAGACTTAGACTTCCTTTTTATTGTCATTCAAATTTGAACTTTACAGCACAGATAAGAACGAAATTTCATTACATAAGCTCATGGTAGTGCAGGATAAAAAAAAGCAATAAGGTGCATATATAAATAAATAAATATATATAAATAATATATAAATATATATATATATTTATATATAAAATAAATAAATATATATAAATATATATAGATTACTGTACAGATAAATATATTACACTTTTTCACAGGCGTCCATGTTTATGGATGCATGTTATATTGTCTTTTTTATTCCAGCGAGTTAATCCATTTTGGGGGGAGTTGAGGGGATTTTTATGATGCGTTCAAGAGTCTTACGGCCTTAGGGAAGAAGCTGTTACAGAACCTGGAGGTTCTGCTTCGGAGGCTGCGGAACCTCTTTCTAGAGTCCAGCAGTGAAAACAGTCCTTGGTGGGGGTGGGAGGAGTCTTTGCAGATTTTCTGAGCCCTGGTCAGGCAGCGGCTTTTTGCGATCTCCTGGATAGGAGGAAGAGGAGTCCTGATGATCTTTTCCGCCGTCCTCACCACTCTCTGGAGAGACTTCCAATCTGAGGCACTGCAGGCTCCAGTCCAGACAGAGATGCTGTTGGTCAGCAGGCTCTCTATAGTGCCTCTGTAGAATGTGGTGAGAATGGGGGGAGGCAGCTGTGCTCTTTTCATCCGACGCTGCTGAGCTCTTTTTACAAGAGCTCCGGTGTGTAGGGACCAGGTCATATTGTCAGTTATCTGCACCCCCAGGAACTTGGTGCTGCTTACCATCTCCACCGCAGTGCCGTTGATGTAGAGTGGAGCGTGGCTGGACTGGTGCTTCCTGAAGTCAACGATGATCTCCTTGGTCTTGTTGACATTCAGGACCAGGTTGTTGGTTCTGCACCAGTCAACCAAATGTTTCACCTCCTCCCTGTAGTCCATGTCGTTGTTGTCACGGATGAGGCCCACTACTGTCGTGTCGTCTGCATACTTCACATATATAATATAACATATCAAAGATATTACTTTATTGACCCTGACGTAAGACTGTATTTTCCCGAGGTGTGGATTTAGGATAGAGGAAGACACAGGAGTTAGCCCAGATGAGTGATGGATGTTATTAGCATGTACAAAAAATGGATGCTTTAAAAAAAAAAAAAAAAGAACAACAACAGCATTACAGCATCTTTAAACAATGTAATATGTAGTAATGGTACCTCGTGTAATAATTAGGGATGTCTGATAATGTCGGACTGCCAATATTATCGGCCGATAAATGCTTTAAAATGAAATATCGGAAATTATCGGTATCGGTTTCAAAATTATTGGTATCGGTTTTAAAAAGTAAAATTTATGACTTTTTAAAACGTCGCTGTGTACACGGACGTAGAGAGAAGTACAGAGCGCCAATAAACCTTAAAGGCACTTCCTTTGCGTGCCGGCCCAGTCACATAATATCTACGGCTTTTCACACACACAAGTGAATGCAATGCATACTTGGTCAACAGCCGTACAGGTCACACTGAGGGTGGCCGTATCAACAACTTTAACACTGTTACAAATATGCGCTACACTGTGAACCCACACCAAACAAGAATGACAAACACATTTCGGGAGAACATCCGCACCGTAACACAACATAAACACAACAGAACAAATACCCAGAATCCCTTGCAGCACTAACTCTTCCGGGACGCTACAATATACACCCCCCCGCTACCCCCTGCACCCCCCCCCCCACCTCAACCCCGCCCACCTCAACCTCCTCATGCTCTCTCAGGGAGAGCACGTCCCAAATTCCAAGCTGCTGTTTTGAGGCATGTTAAAAAAAAACGATGCACTTTGTGACTTCAATAATAAATATGGCAGTGCCATGTTGGCAATTTTTCCATAACTTGAGTTGATTTATTTTGGAAAACCTTGTTACATTGTTTAATGCATCCAGCGAGGCATCACAACAAAATTAGGCATAATAATGTGTTAATTTCACGACTGTATATATCGGTATCGGTTGATATCGGAATCGGTAATTAAGAGTTGGACAATATCGGAATATCGGATATCGGCAAAAAAGCCATTATCGGACATCTCTAGTAATAATTAGACTTGTCGAAAAGAACGAGTTAACTCAAGGGATTAATCGCATCAATCATGTATTGACAGAGATTAATAGTACAATTTATTTTTACTGTATGTGCTCCTTTACCTTAACCACAGATGGTTAATTAAAGGGGACCTGCAATTTTTGGGGGGGATTTTTCCTATCGTTCATAATCATTATGAAATACATGACGATGGATGTTTAAATGTATTTTTTTAATGCATTCTAAATATTAAATAAATGCGATCAAAACTCTGCTTACAATGGAGCCTATGGGAGCCGCATTACTCTGCCTATAAAGCCCTTAACAAAAACATCCAAACACTTCCATTAAGGTTTCATATACATGTTGTAAGTATATATGTAATGTAGTCACGGGCACATTTACAATAACATTTAGTATTTATGTATTTTGATTATTTTAAGCATACACGGCACATTAATTTCATAAATGCATCATGACGTTTTTGTTTTTTTCCCTTCATCACTAATTATTACTCACTGCAGACTGTCAGGTTCAAACACTGATGACATCTATTAAAAGGTCGTAAAACAGTTCAAAGAAAAGGTGCCTGGAGCTTGCGTCAGGACCTGCTTCCACTCCGCTTTGTAGATCTCGGGTCAAGATAAAATCTTCCTGTGGATTACAATAGAACAAAGAAACCGACGCCTTCATGTCGCTTCCCATCGTGCACAGTGGAGTTTTACAAGCCTTCTGCTTGGTAGGATCAAAGACAGCTTTTGTCTGCTCGCAGGGCTAGCTGAACTCAATGTAGCACAAAGTTTTGTGATAACTTAGATTCGGTAGGACAGGGGTTGGTGCATTTGCCTCACAATATGAAGGTCCTGAGTAGTCCTGAGTTCAATCCCGGGCTCAGGATCTTTCTGTGTGGAGTTTGCATGTTCTCCCCGTGACTGCGTGGGTTCCCTCCGGGTACTCCGGCTTCCTCCCACCTCCAAAGACTTGCACCTGGGGATAGGTTGATTGGCAACACTAAATTGGCCCTAGTGTGTGAATGTTGTCTGTCTATCTGTGTTGACCCTGCGATGAGGTGACGACTTGTACTTGTACACCGCCTTCCGCCCGAATGCAGCTTAGATAGACTCAAGCACTCCCGCGACCCCAAAGGGAATAAGCGGTAGAAAAATGGATGGATGGATGGACTTTATGAGAACCAACAAACATAATAAAACATCACATACTGTACAAGGTCTGCTGTAATCACGATGCCGACTGCTGGGATGTTCATATATTCCCATTTAGAAAAAGAATGATTCATAATCCTCTCGAAGAAAAGGGAGGGTGGACCCAAGCGTCTTTTTCGTGTCGTTCTCGCCATTTCCGGGTCCTGATTGGCTGTCGAAGTGTACCAACTTGTCGGAATATGTCCTCAGCCTTCTTCTATCCAGGTGAGAGGCATGATTTATGATCTACAATAAACTTCTAGGGAGCAAAGAAGCGAGGAAACACCTCACCAGTCGATCAAGTTGAAATTGTACACAGACTTGTGATCACGACGCCGCTATAAATAGTTTGTCTGCGTTAGCGCTTGTAATAACAATATCACTATTACTTGCGTAATATTCAAGTCACAAAATGTAAGCAGAGTATTGTTGGCGGCTTTTGGATGGTTATTTATTGGATTTTATGGTTCGAAATAGAGAACCTCCCATTGGCTCCGCTATAAGCAGACTTTTTTTTATGTTAAGTTAAAATACATTAAAAAAAAAATCCATCAGTCGTCATGTCTTTCATAATGATTGTGAACAATAGGCAAAATTCCAAAAAAAGTGCAGTTCCCCTTTAAAAGGCCAGATGGGTCGCTATAGGGTCAGTGATCAGGTCAATGCATACGTCAGTGCAAAGATGAGTGAGAGGACTCTGACTGGTGTACTCCAAAATGCAACCTGACTGGACTTTGAATGAAACTATTACCAAGTTTTCAACACATAAATGATGTGCATTCAAGTAAAAAAATGTTCCTGTATGACATTCTGACAATCACATTGCCATCCATCCATTTTCTACCGCTTTGTCCCTTTTTGGGGTCCCGGGGGGTGCTGGAGCCTATCTCAGCTGCATTCGGGCGGAAGGCGGGGTACACACTGGACAAGTCGCCACCTCATCACAGGGCCACAATAACATTGCAAGTGTCCATATATTGGTGTTTTTTTTTTTTTAAGTTAATTTAATTTATGCAAACAAGTAATCAATCATAACAAATCCAAATCCGAAAGTGTGATTAATCTCTTTTTTTTAATATATAATTTGACTGTACCAGCAATAATAATTAGAGATGTCCGATAATGGCTTTTTCTGCCGATATCCGATATTCCGATATTGTCCAACTCTTAATTACCGATACTGATATCAACCGATACCGATATATATACAGTTGTGGAAGAAATTATGCCTAATTTTGTTGTGATGCTCCACTGGATGCATTAAACAATGTAACAGGGTTTTCCAAAATAAATCAAATCAAGTTATGGAAAAAAATGCCAACATGGCACTGCCATATTTATTATTGAAGTCACAGAGTGCATTATTTTTTTTTAACATGTCTCAAAACAGCAGCTTGGAATTTGGGACATGCTCTCCCTGAGAGAGCATGAGGAGGTTGAGGTGGGCGGGGTTGGGGGGTGTATGGGGTGTATATTGTAGTGTCCCGGAAGAGTTAGTGCTGCAAGGGGTTCTGGGTATTTGTTCTGTTGTGTCTATGTTGTGTTACGGTGCGGATGTTCTCCCGAAATGTGTTTGTCATTCTTGTTTGGTGTGGGTTGACAGTGTGGCGCATATTTGTAACAGTGTTAAAGTTGTTTATACGGCCACCCTCAGTGTGACCTGTATGGCTGTTGACCAAGTATGCTTGCATTCACTTGTGTGTGTGAAAAGCCGTAGATATTATGTGATTGGGCCGGCACGCAAAGGCAGTGCCTTTAAGGGTTATTGGCGCTCTGTACTTCTCCCTACGTCCGTGTACACAGCGGCGTTTTAAAAAGTAATAAATTTTACTTTTTGAAACAGATACAGATCATTTCCGATATTACATTTTAAAGCATTTATCGGCCGAAAATATCGGCAGTCCAATATTATCGGACATCTCTAATAATAATGTAATACATTTTTACCTCATAATGGAAAATTGCCACATTTTGTAATATAATCCTTGAACGCATTTTGGAATAAACTTTGAAGCATTTTGTAAAAACACATATTGCAAAAGTTACTATAAAATGTGGGGGCTGCACTTTTTTCAATAAAATGGAACCATTTGGTGTGCATTATAAATAATAACCATCAAATTTGATGTCTTAATTAGAAAAACTACCACAGCAGCACAAACCATTTAATTGTGATGAAAATGTAAACATTTGATGCATTATGAAATCAGCAAATTTTGCTTGTAACACGGCAGTGAAATGACTGATCAAACAAAACAGAAGTCATCGTCATGGTCCCATTAGCTGCGGAAGCTAGCTCTCCAATCAGCGAGATAGACTCAATAACTCCATGGTGACGTTTTGATGAATTTAGGAAACTGAAAAAATACAAAAAGAGTGCCATTGTAAGTCAACAATACTGGCACAGACACTTGTAAACGTGTTAGCATAGTCGTTGTGGAGGGAGAGTGTGATCAGCGTGCCTGCAGGAGCAAAGGTCACCGCCTCTGTCGATGGGGTTGAGGGCGGAGCACCATCGGCTAGGGGCGGGGCATGTGCTAACAGCGAGACACAGCTGGCAGGTGATTAGATTTCACAGGTGGTACGTGGTAATCTAATCATCTGTTGTCTTTAACAGTGAGCGGCCAGTGGAGGAGAAGAGGTGGGAGAGACTGGAGAGAAAACATCTGAAAAGATTGTTAATTGATATACATGCACATTAAAACTTTGCTGAAACGGCACGCCTGGCTCCTGTGACGTGAGTAAACGTGGAACGCGTAGGAAACGACTTCCACAGCCGTGTTAGCATATTTGCTAATGCTAACGACGCTAGATGGATTAAATTACGATAACATGTACAAATATGCATGAGAACACTCCGACAGACATCACACATTGGTAAGTACGAAGTGTTTTAGTTCAATTGTAAAAAGTACAAACTTTGCTTGGAGTGATGAATGAAGACTCTTTTCGACCAAAAACGCCATGGACAAATAGTAGACACAACGGGAAATGATTACGGTTCAAGGCACAAAACAGGAAGTACATTATTTTAACAAGCTCGTCTAAAAGATGGTGCGAAGACCCACCTTTTCGGTGTCTCTGTCGATGTTTTATGAAAACTATTGGTTTCATTTTGGTCGTTAGAGAAGAAAAATCTCATATAAGCCGCATGGTTCAAAGCGTAGGAAAAAAGTAGAGGCTTATAGTCCAGTCCGAAAAATACGGTAATATTTTTTGGATCCCCTGGAATCTTAGGTGTACCACTGCAAATGACATAGTTTTCCTTCACAACATACCAATCAAAAGTTTGGAGACATTTACTTGAGCTATTAAATGAGAAGGTTTATCGAAACTTTTGATCGGTATTGTGCATTGGTGTTAACGAAATGTTGTTAGTACACACATTTTAAAATGCTATACTTTACACTGATGATGTATTTTTTGCCTAATGTTTGTTAGAGATGTCGTTAGCAGTCTTCAACACTCAACAAGTTGCCATTCCCACTTATGATGTGAATGGATCCCTAATAAAAGACCCAGTGTGCTTATTCACTGAATAAAGAGTCCAATGTTCTTGGAGCAAAGAACACAATCTTCCCTCATGTCTTTAATTAGCCTTAAGAGCACTTATTGTCAACGAGGAACAGCATATTTTTCAGTATGTGACGGCAGGCTGGCTGATACAGTTTTATCCGGCGGCCTTGGAAATAGATTGTTTTGTTCCGTTCAATGATAGAAAGTAGAACTTTCCCTCCCAGGCCAAAGTTAAAGAGATGAAACCCATTTGTGCAGATGAGAGCTCACTTTTAATGAGACAAGAGAGCAGCAGCAGCGGCACGTTGTATCACAGCACACTTGCTGTGCTCTGGATTTATTATTGAATTGTAGAAAAACATGAAGGTCTTTTTTTCCATTGATCATCACCTCCTGCTGAGGAATAACGTGCGCGGTCTTGTTATTAGCTTACTTCTTCATTGAAGTGGCTTTTATTGCTGTATTATTTTTCATAGTCAACCAAAACAGCTTCCTGTCAAACAACAATAAAGAACATCAACAATGTTTTTAGAAAACCTAAAATTTAGGAACAATTAAAACATTAATAGTTATATGGCAACACACAACTTGGATCAGATCTAGATTAAACATCTGCTCCTGTACATCCAGTTTATTTCAAATTGAATGCTGCTTGGAACTGAATTAGATATGTATTTCTTCAAAATTAAATGTATATAATATATATATGTATATATATTTTTTCCCCATTAATTTAGTATTGCAATTTAAAGTTTGAAATCATGCATACAGTTATAACATTTAAATATACTTTTTATTTATTCATTATGTATTTAATTCTTATTTATTATTAAGTTATTTATTACTAGTTGTATTTTTTATTTGTTTTAAACAAACACTTGTTATAACTACTATTACTATTATCATTGTTGTCATTATCAATATTATTAGCATTATTGTTTTTATTTAATCATCATTATTATTATCATACCTGCTATTTTTCTTATAGTGTTTTAAATTCAGTTTTGGAGAGAATCCACTCAAAAATTAAGAATAAACAGTCAAATAATAAAACAGAATTTCAATTTTAGAACATGTATTTAAATAATTACTTCAAATTAATATGAAAAATACAAAATTTTACGTAGCTTGAAAAATGTGGTCAGATTTGAATCATATCTGGATTGCCTCTTTGCATACACATTTAATTTTGTATTTGCAAGTACACTGTTTGCTTTATACTTGTAGGGTTACAACTTTATTTTCTTAAAAAAAAAGACTTTCGTGTAAAAATATGACTTTTTCTATCACTTTTTGTAAAATAAAAAATTACATTTTGTCCCCTACAATTATGACTTTTTTCCCTCTGTATAAAATCAAACTTTTCAAATTTTCTCTTTTTATCCTCTTAAGATTATGACGTTTTCCCTCTAAAATAATATGTTTTTTCATAGTACAGTGTTCCCTAGATCAGTGGTCCCCAATGTTGTATTAACAAATACAAAATTCATGAATACATTCATTTATTTATGATATATGTTTGCCTTCTTAAGTGATTTGGTTTGTTGTTCATCTTTGATGCCCACTGGAATTTCATGAGAATACCTAATAAGAGGTCAACAATGGGACAGACACACAATAACAACCGTAATAAATACTATTTTTCTAATATTATTATTTTTATTTTTCATTAATTTATTTATTTCAGGCAATGACATGAAAAAAAGTACAAAATTGACAACACATAATAGTATAAATTAATATAGTGCAAAAGGTAATGCACAGTATGTAATGCATGATTGTCCAGTTTTGCCTGAAAGGGAGTGGGAAGAAGAGGATTTATTTAATCCCACCCCCAGTTCTCCATTCAGTGATTATTCACATGAGTTTCACTCTTACTTTGTTCAAGGATTATAATACAGATGTTGTATCATAGTGGCATTATAATAATGAATATACCAACAATGGTAATAGACAACATAGCAATAATGGTAAGGAAACATTGAAAACATGTTAACACTTTGAGACAGAGTACAACAGCAGGTCAAATTAAAGACCATCATCTCTATATTTGAAGCAGACCCCATGTTTGTATAATAGTTTAAATTGATTAATAGTTTGGCATTGCTTGTGTTATAAGTCCAGTTTGTTCCATAGTTTTACTCCGCATACAGACACACAAAAACGTTTATGAGTGGTTTGAGCTCTCGGCAATGAGAAATATCCAAAGCCTCTCAAGTTATGAGCCTGTACTCGTCTTAAAAAAAAAACGTTGTAGATTAGGCGGCAATAATTTGTTAAATGCTTTATATAAGATTATTAATGTATTATACTTAGCAAGGTCATCAAATTTGAGCAACGTTGATTGCATAAACAGATTATGAGTATGTTCTAAATAACCAACGTTGTGAATGATCCGCACTGCTCTTTTCTGTAATATGATCAGAGGATGAATTGTGTTGTGGTAAGTATTCCCCCATACTTCAACACAGTATGTAAGGTATGGGAGTACCAAGGTGCAGTATAGAGTACGGCATACTTGCCAACCCTCCCGGATTTTCCGGGAGACTCCCGAAATTCAGAGCCTCTCCCGAAAACCTCCCGAGACAAATTTTCTCCCGAAAATCTCCCGAAATTCAGGCGGAGCTGGAAGCCACGCCCCCTCCAGCTCCATGCGGACCTGAGTGACGTGTCAACAGCCTGTATTCACGTCCGCTTTCCCACAACACACGCTATAACTGTAGAATGATCAAGGGCGAGTTCTTGGTTTCTTATGTGGGTTTATTGTTAGGCAGTTTCATTAACGTCCTCCCAGCGCGGTAACAACACACAACAACAGCAGTCATGTTTTATTCTACTGTAAAGCAGTTTGTCTGCCGTAAACAGCAATGTTGTTGTAATATATTGAGTTGGAGGCAATAACCAGGCGAGGTGATGAAGTACGTCTCTTTACTGTAGACTTCAGAACAGACTCACACACTTGACGTCAGGTGCGCAACACCACGTAAATCGTTGGCCAACCAAAAAGTAACCCCAGTACGCTATAGCCAACATTCACCAGTAGATGGCAACAGACAAACATAGATCACTCTATAACATTCCTCTTCTTTTAGAAATGGAGAAGTTCCTCAAAATAAATAAACAAACCAACCAAAAAATGCAGCAGCTCAATTAAAAAACTGTACTTAAGCCACATTCTTTTTTTTTATTTTTTTTAGTACTGAACTCTTAACCCTCATTTGTAAACAATAACATGCTTATTATACAAACAGTATTTGTACACCTTTAACACAGATTTTTATACTGTCTTCAGAGATTCAGTTTTTTTGGTGGTACTCGAAACCTTTCTGGGTACCTGCGAAAGGGTGTTCAGCATGGTTAGAAAAATAGTGACAGAGAATAGAACAAGGATGGACAATTCAATCCTTAACTCAACAATGAGAAGATGAGTGTTATGTGTGTGTATATGTGTAAATAAATGAACACTGAAATTCAAGTATTTCTTTTACTTATATATATATATATATGTATATATATATATATATATATATATATATATATATATATATATATATATATATATATATATATATATATATATATAATAAAATAATTATATATATAGATAGAATTCACTGAAAGTCAAGTATTTCTTATATATATATATATATATATATATATATATATATATATATATATATATATATATATATATATATATATAAGTCAAGTATTTCTTATATATATATGAAATACTTGACTTGGTGAATTCTAGCTGTAAATATACTCCTCCCCTCTTAGCCACGCCCCCAACCACGCCCCACCCACCCCGACCACGCCCCCCTCCCCCCACCTCCCGAAATCGGAGGTCTCAAGGTTGGCAAGTATGGAGTACGGAGTGCATTTTCATTGAGGTATAGTTTTGCTTTGTTTATAATTGAGAGGCTTTTGGAGATTTTTGTTTTAATTTGTCTGACATGAGGTTTCATGATAGTTTACTATCAATTATTACTCCCAAAAATGTATTCTCATTTACGATTTCAATTTGGGTACCATCAATACTTATTTTCTGTTCAGACGTTATGTTATGTTATGAAAGACACGCAGACCAAAAGTGTGTGTGTGTGTGTGTGTGTGTGTGTGTGTGTGTGTGTGTGTCTTATCCTGGTAACAAATGGATAAAGGACTCAAATAAACCAGCAGCAGCAAAACAAAACCGCCTCAAAAAAAGTTTATTATTTTTTTAAAGTTGCTCATTTACATTTAATGTCTGCCCTCTTTTGCTAAAAATAGAAAGTTTTGCGTCATGTCTTTTTAAAATAAGAGTGGTACGGCAGCCATCACAACTTCATCTCTGCACTTGCACCTAATCTTCCTTCAACACAATCCTATTTGTGCTGCACATTTCTCCAACATATGCACTTCATCTATGTGTCTAGCTTAGCTTCCTGCAGACCCCCATCGAGCCCCCCTCGCCGCCATCCATATGTCTGCATACCCTCCATCCTGAGTCAACTCTTTGTCAACTTTGTAATGGCGTGCCTTGTTGTGTGAGATAAACACAAGCACACAATGGGGTGGGCCTGGCCTGGTGCTTTATTTAGTGCTTCACTGTTTGCTTATTGATGCACTTTTAGTTACCCAGCCAAGAGCTGTGATACAGGAGTGTGTGTGCATGTGTGTGTGTGTGTGTGTGTGTGTGTGTGTGTGTGTGTGTGTGTGTGTGTGTGTGTTCTTGTATTTCTGCCCTTCTTGAGACACCAACAAGCAAAAGTACCTTCCATATGAGGACCGGTGAACAAGTTTAGACATAAATCATGGTCCCAATACAGAAAACCATTGCATCTAATAGAGAATGTCTCATTTGCACCCCCTGGTGGTGAAATCTGTCAAAATTAGGGTGGTCCCAAAAAGGAGGGATTTTTCAAATTGACTGTGTGTCGGTTTTAAAAGTGCTCCCCCTCTGGTCAACATATGAAATAACAAGTGTGTGTAAAGATTTGAAGTGCTCCCCCTCTGGCCAACGTGTGTAATAACAGGTGTGTGTAAGACATTTAAATTTTATATATATATATATATATATATATATATGTATATAGAGTAGGGATGTCCGATAATGGCTTTTTGCCGATATCCGATATTCCGATATTGTCCAACTCTTTAATTACCGATACCGATATCAACCGATACCGATATCAACCGATATATACAGTCGTGGAATCAACACATGATTATGCCTAATTTGGACAACCAGGTATGGTGAAGATAAGGTACTTTAAAAAAAAATGAATACAATAAAATAAGATAAATAAATTAAAAACATTTTCTTGAATAAAAAAGAAAGTAAAACAATATAAAAACAGTTACATAGAAAGTAGTAATTAATGAAAATTATCAAAATTAACTGTTAAAGGTTAGTACTATTAGTGGACCAGCAGCACGCACAATCATGTGTGCTTACGGACTGTATCCCTTGCAGACTGTATTGATATATATTGATATATAATGTAGGAACCACAATATTAATAACAGAAAGAAACAACCCGTTTGTGTGAATGAGTGTGAATGAGTGTAAATGGGGGAGGGAGGTTTTTTGTGTTGGTGCACTAATTGTAAGTGTATCTTGTGTTTTTTATGTTGATTTAATAAAAAATAAAAATAAAAAATAAAAAAACGATACCGATAATAAAAAAAAACGATACCGATAATTTCCGATATTACATTTTTACGCATTTATCGGCCGAAAATATCAGACATCTCTAATATAGAGACATACTGTAATTACTTGAAGTAAATAATGAACATTAAAAAACAATTACAGAATTTTTTTTTTTTTTAAATAACTAAAAGTAGTCTTTTTCTCACAATGTGTCGACTTTTTCCTTATAAAATTGGGACCAATTTCTTATATTCCTTCTGTTTCTGTAATATTGCAATATTTTCTCATAAAATTATTACTTTTTTTAAATGTAAAATTATTACTTTTTAATGCACAATGGTGAAATTGTCATATCAAATTCTGCCAATTTTCTTTTCGTTCTCGACATTTTTTGAGTAAAATTATGACTTTTGTCATAATTTTGCCAAGTAAAATTCCGATTATTATTATAGTATTGCCAACATTTTAAAGTTTTCTTATAAAATTGTGACTTTTGTCGCGTAAAATGACGACTCTTTTCAAACTCTTGCCAAAATGTTAAGATTTTTCTTGTAAAATTGCGACTGTTATTGAGTAAAATTCCAACTTTTATCATAATATTGCACCCCAGCAGACGATGGCGTGGAACACCGCAGAGGCCACCACAGTGTATATGTTTCTTTTATTTTTTATTCATAGCTGTATGTAGAAATGGCCACCTACTCAGTGGCCTAGTAACCTACTCAGTGGCCTAGTGGTTAGAGTGTCCACCCTGAGTTTGGTAGGTTGTGAGTTCAAACCCCGGCCAGTCATACCAATAACCTCTCCTGCGTGGAGAGGTTATTAGGTGACCACAGATGATGCACTAGCTGTTCAAAGTCGGGACCCGGGGTGGACCACTCATCTGTGCATCAGTTGGGGACTTGTCTCCACTCAACATGATCCCCTGCTGGCCCCACTATGGACTGGACTCTCACATTATTAACTAGATTCACTCGATGCCCATTGCACCGGTCTGCGGTCCCCTCCAAGGTTTCTCATTGTATCCTATTGGGTTGAGTTTTTTCTTTCCCTGATGTGGGATCTGAGCCGAGGATGTCGTTGTGGCTTGTGCAGCCCTTTGAGACATTTGTGATCAAGGCTATATAAATAAACTTTGATTGATTGATTGATTGAGAAAATGCAGTCGTTTATAATTTATTTAATGTTTCTCTGCGGCCCTGTAGCAAATGCGTCACAGACTGGTACCGGTCCTCGGACCGGTGGTTGGGGACCACTGCCCTAGATAAACCTGGGGGTTACCTTTCAGACCGCCTAGCATTAGATGAATTTCCACGAGGTAAGGACACTATTTTCTTTACGTATTTCAACTGTTTTCTTGTATGATTATGCCTTTTTTTCCTCCAACTGTTAGGAGCCTGCATGGCTGCGGTAGCAGTAACCCCAAAATGCAGGAACCAGGAGGACGGGGATCAGGTAAGACAATTTTAATGTATTTACACAGAAAATGAAGCAGTCGTGCATATAAAGTCCAAACATAAAGTCAAGAGACAGGCATGAATAGAAATATGCTGATTGGTGGCCGGTGTGGACCGGCTGCCAATCAACAGCAGGTGAGGGGAAAAACAGCGCTCAGTGGGACACGTAGGAAATGGAACCAAAATAAGAGCACTGATGGGAAATAAACACAAAACAAGGAAGCACAAACAGAAATGAAGTGACAGATCGTCACACCAACGCTTTATTCATTATTTTAAAATGTATTATTTTTACTACAAAGAAATATTAATAATTCTAAATATCGAAGCCAAGCCAAAGAAAGAGCAAATGTGCTTTGAACTTAAATGAGATCTTGCAAACTGGAGGTAATGTTTTGTGTGATTGCAGAGAGAACTTGGTCAAATCGAACTGGTTGACTTCAAGAGGTCTCACTCTATTAAAAAGCGGGCAATCAACAAATGCTAGTTTTCCTGCTGTGCTGCATAGTTGAGTGTTTAGTGCTTAGCTTTTTTTGCAAAAACATCCACACGTCATGACCTTTCCATGCTTAATCCACTGCTTAATTAATTGGGAGCTGGCCAGATGGGATAGACGTGATAAATGTTCACAAATTGAGAAAGAGGAACGCTTTCTTTGAAGTACCTCACTTCATTCTTAGTTCAAGGCCACCTCTCGAATCAAGTGTGCACTTCCTCATACGTCTGTTTTTTCTTCACTTCAAATAGAAAAAGATGGTTTCTGGGACGTGCACCTGATCCATCTACCCCCCCACGTGTCTACCCCCACACACAATATTTACATCCATCTATTTTCTACCGCATGTTTGTTGTCAAATGAGCTTGTCAGAAGTAGGTGAACAGAAGCCGGAGCAAAGCGTCTTTGCTGCACGCAAGGTCACATGACGTTAACCCTGAACTTCTGCAAATTTGTGATAGGACGCGCACACACACACACACACACACACACACACACACACTGGCTATTCTTAAAATGTTTGCATGGACTTGAGGCTTTAGGACCTCAATACTACATACAGTCGTGTTTGTTGGCACCTCTTTTTCCGTATTTGCAAACCCCACAAGTGCAAACTATTTGAATTCAAACCTTGGAAAGTGTTGAGGAGATACACTATATTGCCAAAAGTATTTGGCCATCCATCCAAATGATCAGAATCAGGTGTCCTAATCACTTGGCCCGGCCACAGGTTTATAAAATCAAGCACTTAGACATGGAGACTGTTTCTACAAATATTTGTGAAAGAATGGGCCACTCTCAGGAGCTCGGTGATTTCCAGCGTGGAACTGTAATAGGATGCAACCTGTGACGGAGTCTGGTGTGGATGAACTTGACTGGCCTGCACAGAGTCCTGACCTGAACCCGATAGCTGGTTACAAAAAGGTTGGTGACCCCTGTACTAGGGCATAAAATCAGTGTCAGTTGAGTCGGTCCATAGGTTGCCTGTAGGGATTTTTAATGTCCAGCAGATGTCAGTATTTAGTGACACAGTATCGACACAGTATCAATACAGTTTTGCAATGTGTCGAAACGCTTCATGACGCCTCATCAACCCATCACTATTGCAGACCCACCGCAGATGATGGTGCCGTCTGTTGCAGGCCCACCGGAGTGCATGGTGGCGTCTGCTGGCCCACCGGAGTGCATGGTGGCGTCTGCTGGCCCACGGAAGTGCATGGTGGCGTCTGCTGGCCCACGGAAGTGCATGGTGGCGTCTGTTGCAGACCCACTGAGGTGAGGAGTAGCTGTGCCTCCCCAGCTGCACAGCCACTCATAGCCCCCCCTCAAGGGACGGATCCCAGACATCCCCAGACAGGCCCACAGACGAAAAGGATGGGTGGGAGAGGGCTTGAAATGCGGCCAAACTCCTCTTCAATTTAGCCATAAATTCTAACGCTTTGTTAAGCCTCTCCGCCATGGAAATCTCCGCGGGGTTCGTACTAGGCTGGATTATTCTGTCACATTGTGTTGGTGACGAACCCCAAGATGCAGAGATGACGATAGGCATTGAGCGGGAAAACATTATTTAATGTCCAAAAGTAAAAATAAAGAAAAGACACAAACTAGGAACGCCAAACTGGAAAACGGGAAACAGGATCCAGCAAACAGGAACTAGGAACAAAAAGACAGAAAGCAGTCCACGGCATACAGGAACAGAGACAAGTAACAGGTAAAAGCTACAAGTATTACTGACAAGTATTCGTGACAATAATCCAGCAGTGACTGGAGGGCAGGGCAGGTATAAATAGCAGCTGGCTGATTGACACCAGGTGTGGCCAGGTGCCAATCAGCCACAGCTGAGGGGACAGTACTCAGAGAGACAAACAGGAAACTGAACCAAAATAAGAGTGCTGACAGGAAATAAAACAAACACAGAGGAAAAACTAAAACTTAACCAAACTGTCAGGGACAAGCCTGACAGTAATAGCTGCAAAAGGTGGACCGACATCATATTGAACCCTATGGGTTAGGAATGGGATGGCACTTCAAGTTCATATGTGAGTCAAGGCAGGTGGCCAAATACTTTTTGGCAATAAAGTCTATTTATTAAACAATGTTGCCTTGTTCCGAACGAGCCTTTTGAGTTTTGCTATTATTTGTGTCATAGTTCATTTGTCACTTGGCTGAGAGACCCGCCTCTGTCCGATGGGAAGTATACAAAAAGATTTACCCAAAACAACATTTAATCGCGGAGACAGTTCCAACTATTTACAAAAACGGTGTATACAATGTAACAGTAAGTCCAGGGTTGTACGGCATACTAAGGAATCAAAAACGGTACTATACTCTGTTTGAAAAGTACCGGTTCTCAATTTTATTTATTTTTTAGTTGTGTTTAACGGGCATAACAGCGCGTCGTCACGTCATGATATTGCTGGGTTTACGAGCAGAGGAGCATGTTCGGCAGCGCACAATCACGGAGTACTTACAAGCAGACATGGTGTGTAGACAGAAAAGGGAGAACGGACTCATTTTGGCTTAAAAGCTAAAGATAAAGGTGAAGCTTTAACACTGAAACGCTCTCAGGAAGAGGTGCTTTAAGACATGGTTAGCTAGCTAGCAGCTAACATCCATCCACAGTCGGCAGTGTTTTAGCTACTTCTAAATCACTAATCCTCGCCTCCATGTTGTAAGTTTCTTACAAGTATCATCCCTGCAGGACGAGGATTAGCTAAACATGCTTCACTACACACCGTAGAAGGATACAATAGCTCACTGGCGTCACCGCTAACAAAAGATAGCGCGCTTGAATGTATAAACAAATGTCATGGGTGGATCTACACCTAACATCCACTGTAATGATACCAAGTACAAGAGCGAATCTAGTCGATACTACTATGATTACGTCTATACTTTTTATCGTCACAAAATCTTTTTTCCTTTTTTAAAAATGTATATTATGTTTATAAACTCAGGAAATATGTCCCTGGACACATGAGGACTTTGAATATGACCAATGTATGATCCTGTAACGACTTGGTATCGGATCGATACCTAAATTTGTGGTGTCATCCAAAACTAATGTAAAGTATCAAACAACAGAACAATAAGTGATTATTACATTTGAACAGAAGTGTAGATAGAACATGTTAAAAGAGAAAGTAAGCAGATATTAAACGAACAAGTGGATTAATAATCAATTTTTACATCTTGTCCTTAATAATTTTGACAAAATAATAGAATGATAAATGACACAATATGTTACTGCATACGTCAGCAGCTAAATTAGGAGCCTTTGTTTGTTTACTTACTACTAAAAGACAAGTTGTCTTGTATGTTCACTATTTTATTTAAGGCCAAAATTGTTCTTTGATTGCAATAAGAAACATATGTTTAATATACCGTGAGTTTTTTTGTTAAAATAAAGCCAATAATGCCATTTTTTGTTGTCCCCTTTATTTAGAACAGTATCGAAATGCATTTAATATTGCTATCGGGACAACCCTAGTACCTATAATTATTTGTTTTGATGGAGAAGGCTCTGTCACCCCAGGTCCGGAGCTTGGTTCTGAGTGGTGGGGAGAGGAGGTTGGCGTCGGAGGAGCGGAGGCTGCGATTGATTGATTGATTGAAACTTTTATTAGTAGATTGCACAGTACAGTACATATTCCGTACAATTGACCACTAAATGGTAACACCCGAATACGTTTTTCAACTTGTTTAAGTCGGGGTCCACGTAAATCAATTCATGGTAAGAAGGGGTATGGCGGTGAAGCAGGTTGGTGAGGTAGCAGGGGGCCTGGTTGTGGAGGGCTTTGTGGGTGAGGAGGATTTTAAAGTGGATCTGGTGAGGAACGGGGAGCCAGTGGAGTTTCTGAAGGACTGAGGTGATGTGCTCATGGGAGCGGGTGTGAGTGAGCAGGCGGGCGGCAGAGTTACGAATGTATTGGACTTTATGAAAATGCTGTGGTCATGTTCCCCTGAGGCAAACTCCCTCTGTCAATTATTTGACCTACCTATAAAAATGGGACCCATTACCTCCCTGCTTGGCACTCAGCATCAAGGGTTGTAATTGGGGGTTAAATCACCAAAAATTATTACCGGGCGCGGCCACCGCTGCTGCCCATTGATCCCCTCACCTCCCAGGGAGTGAACAAGGGATTGGTACTTTAACTTTAACTTATTGAGGATTTTGGAAGATTCGCCGAAGAGGATGCTGTTGCAGTAATCGAGTCTGGAGGTGATGAAGGCATGGATGAGGGTTTCAGAGGCAGAGAAGGAGAGGGATTGACGGAGACGGGCAATATTTTTGAAGTGGAACAAAGCGGTTCTTGTAATGTGGTTGACGTGGTGTTCAAAAGAGAGGTTATTGTCCAGAATGACTCCGAGGTTGCGGATGTGAGTGGATAAGGACAGAGTGGAGTTGTCCACAGAGAGGTGGAAGTTGTGAGCAGTTTTGGTGAGGGATTTGGGGCCAATGATGAACATGTCAGATTTGTTGCAGTTGAGTTGGAGGAAGTTGGAGTGCATCCATGATTTGATTTCAGTGAGGCAGTCGGTCAGGGTGGAGAGAGTTATGAAGGAGATGGATTTTGTGGAGATGTATAGCTGGACGTCGTCTGCGTAGCAGTGGAATTGGAGGTGATGGCGGCGGATGATGTTACCGAGGGGGAGCATGTACAGGATGAAGAGAAGTGGACGAAGCACTGAACCCTGGGGGACACCTTGTGACAGAGGGGCAGTGGAGGAGGTGCAGTTGTTTATACTGATGTATTGTTGTCTGTTAGTGAGATATAACCTTAACCAGGAGAGGGCAGAGCCGGTGATGTTGAGGGATGATTCCAGGCGGGAGAGGAGGATGGTATGGCTGATGGTGTCAAAGGCTGCTGTGAGGTCAAGGAGGAGGAGAATACTGAGGTGGCCGGAGTCTGAGGAGAGGAGGAGGTCTTTGGTGACTTTGAGAAGGGCTGTTTCTGTGCTGTGACGTGCGCGGAAGCCGGATTGAAATGGTTCGAACAAGTCATTGGAAGTGAGGTGAGTTTTGAGCTGAGTGGTGACGGCACGTTCCAGTATTTTGGACAGGAAGGGGAGGTTGGAGATGGGCCGGAAGTTGCTCATGGTGTCAGGGTTTGGTCCAGGTTTTTTGAGGATTGGGGTGACATCAGCCAGTTTCAGGGTGTCAGGGACTAAACCAAAGCTAAAGGATGAGTTGATGATATTGATGATGAGTGGAGAAATGGGTGGGAGACAGTTTTTAACCTGAGTGGATGGGATGGGGTCCAGAGCACAGGTGGAGCTTTTCATGCCCACCATGAGTTTGGATAGCTGTGTTGGGGAGACAGGAGACAAGTGAGACAGGGGCTGAGTGGTGCAGGGGTTGCAATCCGGCGGAGGTAGTCAGGTTGCTATAAATGGTGTCTATATTTTTTTGGAAGAATGATAGAAAGGTGTTGCATTTGGTAGTGTTGAAGGTGTTGGAGAAGTTGTCAGTAGGTTTGAGGAGTTTATATATTGGGAAGAAAAGAGCTTTGGGGTTGGAAGAGCCAGAGTGTATGTTATTAGCATGCAGCAAGTAGGAACCTGACACAGGTAGTTACAGACTTAGGGTTTAGCATACATTGTTTGTTAGCGTTTTTGTTATGGTTGGAGGGAGTTGACGGCACAGACACAAGGGGGCGGTATAGCTCTATGAATTGTATTATATATATTATAATATTTATAATAATCAACAATAATACTATAAATTAAACAGGGGGAAATGGAGTGTGACTAGATCCAAGGTGTGTGTGTGAGGCTATGTGTGTGATTAGCTGAAGTGTTTTACCAAATGTTAAAACGAGGAGAAGGAACAAAGCAGGAAGGCAGTCCGTGGGGCAGGCAGATCATCCAGGGTAAGAGAGAGGCGTCAGAGTCCGTGTCCATGCGAGGGGTCGAGGATCGAGGTCGGCAGTCAATAGTCCAAAAGGGAAGTCGAGGCGCACAGCTCGATCACGCGGGGACGAAGGCAGATTGATGGGGAGGACGACAAGGAAAAACGATGAAACACGGAGGGGAAAACGCAGGGAGAGGGAGAGAATATAAAGCTATGTTATCAGCTTACGGTACAGAAGACTAAGTTCCTGAAGTGGCAGCTGGTTGCATCAGATCTGTTTAATGGATTTTATGTTCTTTGTATTCTTTGATGTTTCCCTCGGTTCATGTGTTTTTCCTTATTTGGTATCTGCGCTGCCACCACATAATTTCCCCATTGTGGTTTATCCCATCCTATCCTATGTAGACCACAAGGAAGCGTTTTAAATGTAGATCAAAAATCACGATATGACCCCTTTAAGTTCTCGTAAGGATGTAAGCCGTTAAGGTATTCTGTCACGATCTTTGTCGGTCTGGACCCCGAGAGACAGAGACAAAGGCAAAGTGCAGGGAAAAAGGATGTTTAATGCAGCACAAGCAAGACCAAGTAATCACAGACACTGAAAAGAAGCTGACAGGGCAAAAAAAAGGGGAGCATATGCACGGCGAGATGAAAACAAATAGAAGTAACGAGGCATGATGTGGGGTAACTTATTGAACTAGATAACCAGAGGAAATCAAACAATGACCCAACATTGTCCAAGTCACACAAAGAGTATGGGAACCCTTCTAATTAGCAATGACAAACAACTACGCCTGAATCTAAAACCTGCGTCATTTTAATATTAAGAAATTAAATCCATCCATCCATCCATCCATCTTCTTCCGCTTATCCGAGGTCGGGTCGCGGGGGCAGCAGCTTAAGCAGGGAAGCCCAGACTTCCCTCTCCCCAGCCACTTCGTCCAGCTCTTCCTGTGGGACCCCGAGGCGTTCCCAGGCCAGCCGGGAGACATAGTCTTCCCAACGTGTCCTGGGTCTTCCCC
This sequence comes from Nerophis lumbriciformis, assembly GCF_033978685.3. Taxonomy (NCBI): domain Eukaryota; kingdom Metazoa; phylum Chordata; class Actinopteri; order Syngnathiformes; family Syngnathidae; genus Nerophis; species Nerophis lumbriciformis. The sequence continues at coordinate 754,835 of NC_084580.2, forward strand.
GCGGCCTCCTACCGGTGGGACGTGCCCTAAACACCTCCCTAGGGAGGCGTTCGGGTGGCATCCTGACCAGATGCCCGAACCACCTCATCTGGCTCCTCTCGATGTGGAGGAGCAGCGGCTTTACTTTGAGCTCCTCCCGGATGGCAGAGCTTCTCACCCTATCTCTAAGGGAGAGCCCCGCCACCCGGCGGAGGAAACTCATTTCGGCCGCTTGTACCCGTGATCTTGTCCTTTCGGTCATAACCCAAAGCTCATGACCATAGGTGAGGATGGGAACGTAGATCGACCGGTAAATTGAGAGCTTGCCTTCCGGCTCAGCTCCTTCTTCACCACAACGGATCGATACAGCGTCCGCATTACTGAAGACGCCGCACCGATCCGCCTGTCGATCTCACGATCCACTCTTCCCCCACTCGTGAACAAGACTCCGAGGTACTTGAACTCCTCCACTTGGGGCAAGATCTCCTCCCCAACCCGGAGATGGCACTCCACCCTTTTCCGGGCGAGAACCATGGACTCGGACTTGGAGGTGCTGATTCTCATCCCAGTCGCTTCACACTCAGCTGCGAACCGATCCAGTGGGAGCTGAAGATCCTGGCCAGATGAAGCCATCAGGACCACATCATCTGCAAAAAGCAGAGACCTAATCCTGCAGCCACCAAACCAGATCCCCTCAACGCCTTGACTGCGCCTAGAAATTCTGTCCATAAAAGTTATGAACAGAATCGGTGACAAAGGGCAGCCTTGGCGGAGTCCAACCCTCACTGGAAACGTGTCCGACTTACTACCGGCAATGCGGACCAAGCTCTGGCACTGATCATACAGGGAGCGGACTGCCACAATCAGACAGTCCGATACCCCGTACTCTCTGAGCACTCCCCACAGGACTTCCCGAGGGACACGGTCGAATGCCTTCTCCAAGTCCACAAAACACATGTAGACTGGTTGGGCAAACTCCCATGCACCCTCAAGGACCCTGCCGAGAGTATAGAGCTGGTCCACAGTTCCACGACCAGGACGAAAACCACACTGTTCCTCCTGAATCAGAGGTTCGACTATCCGGCGTAGCCTCCTCTTCAGTACACCTGAATAGACCTTACCGGGAAGGCTGAGGAGTGTGATCCCACGATAGTTAGAACACACCCTCCGGTTCCCCTTCTTAAAGAGAGGAACCACCACCCCGGTCTGCCAATCCAGAGGTACCGCCCCCGATGTCAAGAAATTAAATGGATACTCAAATCTCGATGGTACATTGCAATCAACAATGCACTGAGACCACGGTAAGTTAATTGAAGGAACACCTTAGTAACTTTTTTTCCATATCAAGATTGTGACTTTTTTTCTTGTAAAATCATGACGTATTTATAACTCATAAATAATTTTGTTATTAATGAATAAATAATACTTAAATACAATTAAATAAGTAAAAAAGCATATCAAAAATATAAAATACAGTATTTTTCATTATTGTTTACTGTGATACTGTGAAATTATTGTTATTATTATCCATCCATCCATCCATTTTCTACCGCTTGTCCTTGTCAGGGTCGCGGGGGGTGCTGGAGCCTATCTCAGCTGCATTCGGGTGGAAGGCGGGGTACACCCTGGACAAGTCGCCACCTCATCGCAGGGCCAACACAGATAGACAGACAACATTCACACTCACATTCACACACTAGGGCCAATTTAATGTTGCCAATCAACCTATCCCCAGGTGCATGTCTTATAGTGATAATTATTATTCTTGAAAGACTCATATTATGATTTATTATAAATAATAATCATTCTTAATACCATTTAAACAAACATATTAATATTTTTCTCCCATATTGAAATTGTGTATGGAATATTAATAATGGAATATACTTATACATCTCTATTTAATACAAACATATTTTGTATTTTGTATTAATCTATCATACAAGGATTTCCTCCATAATATTCTATAAATTATTATTGTAAGGTTAACTTTTTTTCTCATAAGATGAGACATGACAATGTTTATTTTTTTTATACATTTACATTTTAATAATTAAATACAATTTCAATTGTATACATCTTTATTATTCAACATTATTCACATAAGATTGCAACTTTACCCTAAAAAACAGTGCAGGCCAAAAGTTTGGACACACCTTCTCATTCAATGTGTTTTCTTTATTTTCATGACTATTTACATTGTAGATTGTCACTGAAGGCATCAACACTATGAATGAACACATGTGGAGTTATGTACTTAACAAAAAAAGGTAAAATAACTGAAAACATGTTTTAAATTGTAGTTTCTTCAAAATAGCCACACTTTGCTCTGATTACTGCTTTGCACATCCTTAGCATTCTCTCGATGAGCTTCAAGCACACCTGTGAAGTGAAAACCATTTCAGGTGACTACCTCTTCAAGCTCATCTAGAGAATGCCAAGAGTGTGTACAAAGCAGTAATCAGAGTAAAGGGTGGCTATTTTGAAGAAACGAGAATATAAAACATCCATCCATCCATTTTCTAACGCTTGTCACCTTTTTTTGTTAAGTACATAACTCCACATGTGTTCATTCATGCCTTCAGTGACAATCTAATGTAAATAGTCATGAAAATAAAGAAACCGCATAGAATGAGAAGGTGTGTCCAAACTTTTGGCCCGTTATGTGTGTATATATATATATATATATATATATATATATATATATTAGGGATGTCCGATAATATCGGCCTGCCGATATTATCGCCCGATAAATGCGTTAAAATGTAATATCGGAAATTATCGGTATCGATTGTTTTATTATCGGTATTGTTTTTTTTGTTTTTTTTAAATTAAATCAACATAAAAAACACAAGACACTTACAATTACTGCACCAACCCAAAAAACCTTCCTCCCCCATTTACACTCATTCACACAAAAGGGTTGTTTCTTTCTGTTATTAATATTCTGGTTCCTACATTATATATCAATATATATCAATACAGTCTGCAAGGGATACAGTCCGTAAGCACACATGATTGTGCGTGCTGCTGGTCCACTAATAGTACTAACCTTTAACAGTTAATTTGACTAATTTTCATTAATTACTAGTTTCTATGTAACTGTTTTTATATTGTTTTACTTTCTTTTTTATTCAAGAAAATGTTTTTAATTTATTTATCTTACTTTAAATTTTTTTTTAAAAAGGACCTTATCTTCACCATACCTGGTTGTCCAAATTAGGCATAATAATGTGTTAATTCCAGGACTGCATATATCTGTTGATATAGGTATCGGTTGATATCGGTAATTAAAGAGTTGGATAATATCGGAATATCGGATATCGGCAAAAAGCCATTATCGGACATTTATAATATATATATATATATATATATATATATATATATATATATATATATATATATATATATATATATATATATATATATATATATATATATATATATATATATATATATATATATATATGTATGTATGTATGTATGTTTGTGTCAAGACTTGGTCCTGGGGTTTAGTTTTTCTCGAAGGCAACGGAAAGTTGGCTCGGGCGAGACGGGAATGAAGATACATTTTTTTATTTAAAGACTATAAATACAAAACAAGGAAGTAAACAAAACTATGAAACCAAACACTTGCACAAAGGCAAAAACTATGAACAACAAAAAACACTAACTGTGGCTTCATAAACAAAAACTTACTTGGCATGGAACCGGCATGAAAAAAGAGCAGCAAGGATCATAAGGGTGTGGAGAGTGTGCAGATGCATAAATATGGGGGTGTCACCAGAAAGACAAATTGAAAAAACTGAACTTAAATACTACAGACATGATTAACAAAAACAGGTGCGTGACTCAAAACATGAAACAGGTGCGTGACGTGACAGGTGAAAACTAATGGGTTGCTATGGTGACAATCAAGAGTGCACAATGAGTCCAAACGTGGAACAGGTGAAACTAATGGGGTAATCATGGAAACAAGACAAGGGAGTGAAAAGCCAGAAACTAAAGAGTCCTATAACTAAACAAAACATGACTTAAAACAAAACATGATTACACAGACATGACAGTATGTATGTGCGTGTGTGTGCGTGTGTGTGTATACGTGTATGTATGTACAGTATGTATGTATGTATGTATATACTGTAGATATTCATGTGTGTCAGATTACTTTTTCAAATTCCAATTTTCCCACACACGATATTTTAACCCTCTTTTCATAAAATGACATATTCTCTCTAAAAAAAATTTACTTTTAAAAATAATTTAAAAACTTTTTTTCCCCCAAGAATACCACTCTCTTCCTAAAGAAAATCATTCATGAAACAAAGAACTTCATAGTGTTTTATGTTTCTATTTATGTCCCCCGAATGAGTAAAATAACTATTTTTAAGCATTCCATGATTTAAATGGTACATCTTGAAAGGTAAATAGTACAGACGTGTGTAGTGATGTGAACAGGGAGTGTGTGATGACATCACCACATCCGCTTGTTTGAATCAACATCCAAGATCGACTTTTAAGTTTTATATTTTTCAGCAAACAAATACATGTCTAAATATGGAAGTATTCTACTCTTGTACAATATAAATATACCCTCTTGTGGGCTGCTGCTTGGCTCTCAAGTCAACAAGACTTCTTGGCTGCACATAAGATGTATGCAGCTCAATGCAAACCTGTGTGTGTACAGGCTGTGATGCTTATGTCAACAAAAGTGTTTTCATCGATAGAAAAAACAAGGAGGGGTAGAAGAGGGGCCATCATGGACGAGTCAAACAAGAGTCATAGCTTCATTTTATATTTATGGATGCTATGTTTTTCTACTTATAGCACACTTGTTTTTTTTGTTACAGAGACGTGCTTCGCCGTATGGCTGGGTTAGATCACTGCGCCCCCAAGGATGGGACCCCCTGGGGGGGTATAAGTACCATACAGACATGCCTTTTTTGTGCTATAACCCCGATACAAAATGGAACCAAAATGCTAAACGAATAAATACCTGAGCATTGTTATCTTTGCAAAGGCACAATTTGGATCCATTTTTTTTTTGTATTAGAGTTTGCGTGTTCCTAATGTAGTGTCCGGTGATATGATGTGCACAAAGGAGGCCACGCCATGCAGTTTAATCAGGTTAGGTGAAACAAAATATCCATGTAAAAATGTGCAACACAATGTGTGTGAAGAGAAAAC